>NC_083762.1:60542517-60842517 GCF_963514075.1 Conger conger
TGAATGAAACGGAAGGGCAGAATGCTTGCCTCAATTTGCGGTTTGGACTTAAAAGACTCATACTAAACTAACATATGGATTAGAAGGCTTTGAGGGTGTAAGTAAATTGAAAATGAACTAAGGTGTTTCTAAGTCCTAGCGCAGTTAAAAAGATGTGAATGTGAAATGTTTCGCAAGCGGTTTGAAGACCTTTTAGCTGATTGAACACGTCACCTGAGAATTGGATTTGATCGGTTTGTCCTGCAAGGGATGTCTCGCAAGAGACGGCAAAAGCGAAAAGCACATCAAGAGATGCGAGCTGTTTGGAGTCTGTTGGGGGTGGAGTGTAGAGGTTATTTCAAAATCTTGATCTTACACTCCCCAGTCTGTCTGTCTGTCTGCATTTGCTGTAGGCAACAGTGTCTGAAGCAAAAAAAAAAAAAAAAAAAACGGGAGTGCCTGGTGGAATCTTGCCCTGAAACGAGAAGAAAGGGAACCTGGGTTTAATATAAGTATAAAGTCCCGGCCCCCAGCATAATGGAGGTTACTGTGCGCCCATTATTTCACAGAAAAATGTGGTCCCCTTATGAGTTTGGGAATCGTGATGTTCCCTCAGAAACTGACTTGCCAGCAGTGAGTTACCTTTGATGGCCTCAGCCCTGTGATGGGGGTGGGAGTGGGGGGAGGGGGGGGGGGGGTTGATGGTGGTGGGGGGCCGTGGCCACCCACTCCGCTACAACCAACCCCCCCCCCCCCCCCCCCCCCAAAAAAAAAAACCCCTACCTCCCTGTCTGCGTCTACTGCAAGCTCCAGGTTTCGGTGGGGATTGCCGAGAGTGTGGAAAACCAGGGAGGGGCGGGGGGTAGTGGGGGAACGGGGGGGCTGCTTTTTGAAGTTAAAACATTGTAGCGTAGTAGCAGTCTGAATTTTTGTATTCTTCTCTGGCCCCCCTCACCCCTGTAACCCCCAGCCCCCCCGCCCCTACAGGCAAAACCCCAGATACCATGGTGGCAACCACTGAACTTACTTTTCACTTCCTTTCTGTCTCTTTCATTAAAGAAATGTGCAGCAAAATACTACTACTACTATTACTACTACTACTACTACTACTACTCCTGCAAACCCTAACTGCTCCTACTACTAATACTAACTACTCCTGCTGCTATGACTACAAGCCCTTACTACTACTACTACTACTACTACTACTACTACTACTACTACTACTACTACCAATACTAATAATAATACTACTACTAATAATAATATTAATACTGATAATGATAACAATAGAAGTAGCTATATGTATATCTGAGAGTCCTTTAAATATTTACTAAAATGTTTATTTCCATCCCAAGTGTAACAACACTTAAATCCAACAAACAGAACCGCAGCTGCAGAAGCCTTATCGAGGGACGTCCCGTCTTCGTGCAGAGGCAGGACCCGTCATTTAATAAATAATGTGTTTTAACACTTACACCCTGTCTCAGAGCAAGGATAGGCTGCTGTCAGGATTGAGCAGTTCACTCGCACCGGCAGAATAAAGATGTCGCATCGGGCCTTTTTCTCATTACTAAACTAAATGGACTTTGACTTGCATTATTCAGCGAGACCGAATCAAAGTCCCTCTTCTCTCTGCAGGAAAAAAAAACGAAAGAAAGTAATTCAGCCAAACAGAATTATCAGCTAATTATGTTTAGAATCAAAGGCCCAGTAACTATTTGCATACACATTATGGGACTTGAATAGCAAACCGAATAAGCCCTTAATATTAATCTTCATAGATTTTTGTCGACAATGCCTTAATTGGAACAGGAGTCATTGTCTTGCCGTTCTGACACCAGATCAGTTAGAATCCTATGTGGAATTTTATAAATAATGCCGGGGTCAATTTTATATGTTAGTTTAACGGTACAATAGAGAACCTTAAAATAAAATTGCACTGCAGGAATTCTCAATCTGTCACCGAACAACTGTTTTCTCCTGCTCTCTTTTTGAATGACGGCAGAAATGCATATCATGACTGTTTGATTTGCTGTGCCATGCATTTGCAAATAATTGGAAATCTATTGAAGGAATTACCACTACCACCTTGTGATTTCATTTTCTAATTTATATTTTTAGAATTTTAGATGGCTCCCTTCCATTTGCTGGTGCACATTTTAATTGAATTTCATTATATACTGTGTAATTAACAGCCTCAAAGGAACGTATTGAAAATTACAAGTATAGCAGTATACAATGGTAGTGTGCGAGAATCTCTGACATAGCAAAGTTGGTATTAAAATCTATTTTTATGCCATTTTTAATGAAGGGGGTATGGTTTATCTCTGTTCTGCTCCCCTTGTGAGACTCTGTGCATTTCAAACTGTAGATTATTAGCTGTACACCGAACATGCAAACATACTGGCGGGAATGATCTGTATTTGGTGTGTTTGTTGTTTAGTGTGTTTGTCTAGTATGTTTGTTGTTTAACCTAAGATCCACACTAAATCTTCTCTATAGAACATGCTGACAATCGGGTGATGCTGTGATCTGTTATTCCTCCTGAAATGATTTCAAATGAATTCAGCCAGCATCTCTATACAGCTTTAAAATATATTAAATACCCACAAATAATGTTTTATAGAATGACAGCTAACTGCATCCACTTAAATGTTTCTGGGCCTTTTGACAAATATGTTCATTTTCCACTGAATGTGCCGTATGTGGGTATTGTGCTTAATGGTGTGCAATAATTTTCATGAAGATTCAGTATTACTATTATTATTGTTGTTGTTGTTATTATTATTATTACTATTATTATTATTATTTATGGATTATTATTATTGTTAATAATGTGTATTATTATTAGTATTATTCTTTCTTTATTTTATTATTATTATTATTATTATTATTATTATTAATAATAATAATATGCACACATATACCTCATATTTTGAAACGTCTATTTACATTCCTGGATCTGTACAATTATTTACTAAGCGAATACTTGTTAAATGCCTGCCTGAATATCCTATGACCGTAGTGCCCCACCTAAGGTTTAAAATAGCAACTTGATCACGAGTGCCTGGGTGATGCGTTATTTTTATTTTTATTTTTATTTTATTATTTAATTTTAATTGATAATGCAAGCAATTTCAGTCATGTGTGAGCAGGCCATCCTTCCCCCAGCTGTTGCACAGTTGAGGATGGAAATAGATCAAATCGCACATTTTATCTCGTGTGTCTCCAGCGCTTATTTTTAACTGCTGTGCATTTATGACATTACCCAGAATTGCTGGGATAGCACAAATCTACCAACATACGTAGCATGCCATTTATTAGTAGCATTAGTCAATTTAAGGAGTGGGGGGGGGGATGAATACTGAGGTAATGGGACATCAACACAAGGCATAGCAGCAGTGGCATGAACCACAGTGTTCCTGTTTTGAACCATTTTCAGTCCTGTGTGTACCAAAATGTTTACAGCCTCCGCGCTTAAAATGAGACATTTGTACAGAAATGAAAATAGAGAATCTCCAGCTAGTGCTAATGTGCAGCTGGTACCTTTTGTGCCTCGCTGGGATGTGTGGGAATTGGGTCCAGTTTGCAGAGGAGGATTCTCGCTGCTGTTCGCAAATCTTCAAAAAGGGAGCGAGATCTGAGCACTTTTCTCTAAAACAGCTGTTAATGGGGACCAGATCCTCGCCTTTGAATCATTCAGCTCGGTAAACATAGATGGCCAGCTGAAGGCAGTGTTCAAAACTTCGCTATCTCGCTGTACGGAAGAGAAACGTGACTGTCACTGAGTTGTTGTTTTATTATATATATTTTTTTTTTGCTATTTTATCAGTTAAGGTAAGAATACACATTCTTCCCTCCCTTGTTTTTCATGCTTTATGAAATGGACTCGTGGCAAACTTTCATGTGTGCGCTTTAAAATTATTTTTCACGATGTGTGTACCTGTTTTTGGAGGGGCCGATTGATGCTTTCATTTTATAATTAGGGTATCATTTTTTGGTTTTGTTTTTCTTCAAGGCTAGAAGCTGTTCATTGTGGCTGTTATCCACTCTGCCCGAAGGCTTTCGGTGTATCCTGAAATATTTCCTTGTGAGTTTGAGAATACTCCCTTGTGGGAATACCCCCCCTTCCCCCCCGGTCTAAATGTGTCTGTATGCTGTCAGTCTAAATGTGTGTGCATGCTATCGCTGTATGTTTTAACATATTGAGAAGAGACATGCTTTTCTTGTACATCTCAATCCGATATCTACGCTAATAATTAAACAATATATATTCTGAGAAAGGTGTTCTAAATGAATCTCATTCTAACAAAAAAAAAGAAGACTCAAGCGATTGAGCTTGAGCGTATTCCTGAGCCTGCGCTAGTTTAATTTTTTGTTGTTTTTCCCAGTCTGAAAAACTGATCAGTAAATTTATGCATATGTAAGATTTTCCTGTTTTCCGTTCGGCGTGAGGCTGTTAATTTACCCCGAGGGAAATGAGCTTAGCGCACACAGACACTGCGCAGGACTGCTTAGCATTAAAAATCCTTTTTTTAGCTGGAGTGAGTTCAAAAAAAAAAAGAAAAAAAAAAAACCCGCACTTTAATAATGTACAACATGAGACGCCACTGAGCAATATGCATTTTTAATTACTAAAGTGACTAATATCTAGGTTCTGCTTTGAGGTTTTGTTTCATTAAATATGTATTTGTGCTTTTTTCCCCTATTTCTCTTTCTTCCCCGGAGCTGAATATCTTTACTCAACACCTGAACAGCTCGCTAAGAGACTACAGGCTTTCTGCAGGAGGCCTGACATTGCAAGAAGACATCATGTTAAGGTAATGATCTGTCACTCTTTAGTGCAACACGGTCCCTACACTGCTAAAGGTTAAAGTAAGTGAATACACTGAGCGCTGGGTGCTGTTTTGTAACTAAAGACAAAATGGAAGGTCTTTGGGACATGTGGTGTGTGGACATCATTTCTGACTGTCTTAGCTGCTGTTGGTTATATGCAGTAAGAATATATGCAGGGAGTAGCTTGTGTATACATTTTGAGAGCTACAACGGCAAAGATCATCACCGCCCCCCCCCCCCCCCCTTTTTTTTTTTCTTTTTTTTCTACATTGGATTTGTACATGTCATTTCATGTCATGTAGTGAGAGTATGACACTATAATTTAGGTTTATATGAATGTGTCTAGCATGTATACAACAATTTGATATTTCCTGTAAATACTATATGTGAAGCTATTTAGGAAACAATTTTCTATAAAAAAATATTTTGAGAGGACAAAAGCTGATCGCCCCAGTGGACTCACCAAGTGGAGGAAATATAGTTGAATTATTTATTTTATCGGTTATTAAATTGCCACACAATAAACGATTAAGTCCGAGCCCCCCTCGATACACCGCCCTCCGAAATGATTCACACGCTCTGATGAAGATGTGCAGAGAAGGACGTACAAAACAAACATAACGTCCGGTCGCGATCCAAGTTTAGCGCTGAACTTTGATTGGAACCGGGTGTCATGGTCAGATGAGACCGAAATAAAGTTCTTGGCCCACGAAACGTTGGACGACGGATGCTTGAAAGGACGTCATGCCCGCAGAGAAACATAGCAGTGGGATGTTCGGTGTTACCGGGGTTGTTTTGCATCTGTTGGTCCTGGGGCTCTTGTCAAGGTCAGTGGAATCATGAACCCCAGCAAGTGCCAAGACATTTTGGCCAAAAAAACCTGGTGTCTGCCTGCCAGGAAGTTCGTATGCGGCCACACGTGGGTCTTTCAGCGAGGCAATGATCACAAGCATTCCTCTGAATCAACCGAGATCAATGACTCAATCAATGACCAGTGTTTCCCTTGCAAATGGAGGGTGGACAAAGTTTTTGAAACGGGGATGTAAATAATTTTGTGACCTATAAAATTGCAACACATCTTTTTGGAAGAGAGTCTTGGAAGAGCGATTGTTTTCGTTTTAAAGAATATAATTTTCCCATTTTGAGCAGTCAGAAAAGCTCTGTCCAGTCTTATTTTGGAGGACACTGCGTGTCTGTGTCTGTGTGTGTGTGTGTGTGTGTGTGTGTGTAAACAGATACACCAAAAGCTATATTTCAAATTCATTATCTTTCACTATTTATGTAATAACCAATGCCACAGAAACTGGTTTGTAAAAGTTAAAAGATTTTACTGCTTGCCATCCTATATCCCCACGCCATTACAACAGACAGTCCAGGAGTTACAGACTCTCTTAAAAGCTTATTACTGGCATGGTTCTAACTCTGACATGACTTCAGTCTAATTTTAGGCATTATCATAAAGTTTTTTTTTTTTTTTGTGGTCTTCCTCTCCAAAAAAAATCAGAACCGGAGACTAAAAACCAAAAGAGCATAAATGAATCCTTCACAGACTTTATGTGTGTATTACGGAATAGAGGGCGGGATTGTACATAAAATTGACTCGACACTAAGCTGAGATTTTATAGTTTGCTGACACTGTGAAAGTGAAACAATTTAATGGAAATGTTACACCCTAAGTGTTTTCTGTGTGGCTGCTTAATTTATCGGGCTGGGATTGTGTGTTACTGTGAATACGTAGCGTAGGAAGGGAAAGGGGGAAGCTGCTGTAGACTGAAATGCCTGTTCTCAACTGTAGATGTGTCATGTAAGGGACCTTCACGTGTAATTCCACAGTTTGTGATGTTCATGTGATACATGCAGTATGTAAACATTGTATTGATAGGAAGGTAGAGATTGGTAACTGTAGGCAAATATAGGCTGAATAATTGATTGCTTTTGGAAAGGAGATGGAGCTATTAGTGAGGGTGAATATAGCCTATTCGCAGTACTATTTGTAACTGTCTCCAAAGGACCGTAAATGTAATAAAGGTAATCTAAATGTGGAACAGTATTTCAATGCATGCAAACAAACACAAAAAGTTGAATAGTACTGTACAGACACTTAATTTATATATTTTTGCATTCGCCTAGTTAATCTAAATGTACTATTTTTGTGTTTTACTCATGGCAAGCAAACATCTCTGCAGCAGACTTGAGGAGCACCCTCTCGATATTTTAATGGGGTCCACTGATTCCTGACAGAGAAGCCACATCACCTGTGTTTTAATTAATTAGGGATAGCACTTGGGTCTCGACTGATACAGCAAGAAAAGGAATCTCTTCTGACTCAAGTCCCCCTGAACTTGCTCGTTCAGCTGCTGTCTCTTGACCGAAGGCGCGAGGGAGTTGTTTGTGTTTCGTGTCCACCGTTTTTCACCCGAGCTACCGAGTGCCAAGTGAAGTCTGGGAAATGTCACTTCCTGAAAATGTGGTGGGCCAATCACTGCAGACGTCCATCCCTCTGTCTTTAAATGTGTCGCCCTACCCCTAACCCGCACCCCTAGTCCATGCGTGATCCACTCCTGAAGCCCCACTTCTTGACAAGCGTCGGATCTGAAACGTGAGAATCTTATACGAGGCGAGTGAGTATTGATTCCATCTTGACTCGCTGCATTCTAGAATGTTCTTACCGTGCCACCGCGATGGCGCAATCCATACTGGACTCTTATATCGAGGCTGTGTGATTTTCATTAAAGGCTACATGAATTTAACCAGTCCCAAATGATGTGCCCGTGTCCCCCAGTCCAAACTTTCATCCATCGATTGAAATATGTGCCAAAAAAAACATCCATCATTCATTCCGTAGCTTTTTATATTAGCACCATTACTGAATGCGTTCTCTCCTCTCAAAGAAATGTAGGATGGATTCTCAATGAAATGTACAGCACAGTCTGCTCTGTAAGCCATCTGTTGCCATTTGAGTTATTTTGGGTTATTTTCACAGCATTTATTTTCATCTTTTTACCCTGTGTGACTTAACATAATTTCTCCGTTACAAAAAAGGGCCGGTCTTTGAGGTGTAGATCACACTACAGTAAGAAGGATGGCTTCTGACTGCATATTTTCGCAACGGGAAATGGCTTCAGACAGGACAAAAGCTTAAGAGAAGGAAGTCGTTCCACAGGTATTTCCTGTGAGTGTTGCCTGCTTTCCCATTGGCTGCTGCAACTCTTTCGTTTCCACTTCGGAGCTTTGGTGTGTTAATAAGGTCAAGTGAGTGAATTTTGTACGAGGTGTACTCAAGTCAAGTCAAGTCACAGAGATTTGTATAGCACCTCTTCTGACAAAGTCAGCACAAAGCGTTTCACAGACACTGACATGTACAGATAGGTAAAAAGATATCCAACAATAGAGTATATATATAAAAATAAGTTTTATTATGTACTCACTACCCTGAGATCCAGCCATTTATTTATATGCTTAGCGGCAAGTGGGCTACTTGATTTGATTGTTGAACACATAGATTTCTATGTCCCAATAAAAAGATATTTTTTATCCAGATTTTGAACGCCCGATTGTATTTGTAGGCCAATTCTGTTGTTTAGGATGGCTGTGTGAACCCACACGTCATCCCACATCTCTCTGCAAGACACTGGCTGAGTTGTGCAAAAGCCCACTGCTCACATTGTACAGAGTCAGCCTGCAGGTGCTTTGGCACCCAGAGGGGGCGCTGTTTAGCGATGAGTCAGTGAGCACCCTGCTGCCCCAAACTGTCCTTTCTTGGGTGATGCTATAGCTCATTGTATGCCTCGTGAGGCTGATGGTTCCAACCGGCACTGGCATGGAGAGGACTCAAACATGACTCCTCACTGCGCTTTCAAAGCGCTCTTTAAATGGATATGCCTCAGTATTAAAGAATGCTTTTGTAGTGCTTTCTTGTTGAAATAACCCGCTCGTTTTTTCCCTTAAATATGTAATTCAATAAGATAATGTTTATTAGTATACTATATTATCTGGTAGTTTGAGTGCAGCATTTGAATTGCTGTAATTTAAAATGAATTCAATGTAAAATGTATAGGATACACGCGAAACATCATCACTTCTGTGGCCCAGATGAGCTAGGATTTAAATGGCTGGTAGGGCCAAATGAAAGCTTATCCTGGGTTTTATTTTCTCAGGACGTCGGGTCAGTGTCCTGTGTAATATTTCGCGACACACAAAGTCTCCATCAGAATCCTTTTGTGGGGGTCCACAGTGCAACTGATGTGTGCCGTTTGTGTTCTTTCCAGTATATCAATAAAGAACGGCTTGATTTTAGCAATTTAGTTATCCTATTCACGGAAGCTTAGCGGATAGACATCACCTCTCCTACGCCGTACATTGAAAAACAGTTTTTTCTGTGCTTTAAGACGGGATTTCAGCGTCGAGAGCTTGCCTTTGAAGCGTTTTTGGGCGTTTGCGCCGACTTGAATTCCAAACAGAGAGATCGACAGCATCGTGCTTCCAGGCCTCTAGGCCACGGTCCTCTCTGCAGTAGATGGTATTATGCATTAAAAGGAAACACTGAGCTGTTTTTAGGAAGCCATGACCACACAATAATTTACCTTTCAGTTATTATATAACGCATATATGTAATTGGACCTTGAAGTCCTCGGGTGGAAAACCCATACGTGTTTAAAAATGTACCTCGGGGAAATAGCTTTCTCTGCCATGCCAACAAAACTAAAAAAAAAGAAGAAAAAATGATATGTTTTGCATTTAACTAAAGCATTCTTTTTTTAACAGAGGGCTGCAGTTGAAAATGACTGTAGAACCTGGGAGATCCATAATCCAGTAATGAAGGGAATATTCCGGATCTTTAACCTCAGGAAACATTCCTTCATGCTGCTGTAGGGCTGAATAAATGTGCTACAATGGCTCGCTTCCTCATATTCACCACCTCTCTCTCTCTCTCTTCTCTCTTTTCTCTCTCTTTCTGTCCCTGTCCTTTCTCCTGGTTTTCTTTTTCCTCTCTCTCCTTTTCTCTCTTCCCCTCTTTCCCTCTCTCCTGCCCCTTCTCTCCTTTTCTCTCTTCCCCTTTCTTCCTTTCCCTCTCTCTGTCTCTCTTTTTCTCTCTTGCCCTCTCTCTCTCTCTCTGTCTCCGTCTCTCATTTTCTCTCTTCCCCGCTTCCTTTCCCTCTCTCTCTGTCGCTCTCTCCTTTTCTCTCTTGCCCTCTCTCCCTCTCTGTCTCCATCTATCCTTCCCTTTCTTTCCCTCCCTCTCTCTCTCCCTACTTTCTCCTCTTTAGGTGGACACATGTGCTTATTCCTGGGCTGTCCTGAAGAAGAAATTCAGGTCTCTCCTGGCAGCCGAAACCGCCGGAGTCCTGTGACCGACAGGGGCGGAGCGATACGCGGAACTTTCCGGAGCCCGTCGATATTCACCTGATCAGAGAGGTGCCTGGCAGGACAGGGCAGAGTGCAGGAAGGAGAGGGGGAGTGTGAGGCTCTCTGCAAACCGTAGCCCGACTGCCTGCCTGTCATAGCTGACACCAAGCCATCTGCCCAAAACCTGCGGCTCTCTCAGATCTCCCCTCCCTGCCACCACCCCTGCCCAAATTAAACCCAGACTCCTGCACACGTTACCACGGCTACTCACGTCCCCACATTTCCAGACAGGAGACGGCTATATATTTTTTTTTAAAGCGTATTTATTTTGTACCTAGCAAAAAAGCAAAACAAAAATTACATAGAAAATGCCCGACCGCAGTTGTGTATCCCACATGCGGTGCCACATTCCGAATTTCTGGTCAGATCCGTTTTTATCCTCCGAGCCGGAATTCTCTCCTCCCAGCTCCTGCAGAGACTGAGGTCGGCGCTCCGTCGGCTCCTGGCGCTCCTGCGCTCGGTCGCGGCGTCGCTCCGGAACGCTCCGGATCGCCAGGTCGCCACGGCGTCCTCGAATTCGCGCGGGGGACCAGGGGTGGCCCCTTACGCCCTCTCGAACAAATTTGGCCTCGGTCCAACAATCACGTTTTCTGCGGTACGACTTTCTGAGTCCTCCTTTGCCAACGAGTGGCTATGGAAGGGGGGGGGGGGGGGGGGGGGGGGGGGAGGATTTTTTGGCTAAAGTATTACTAATGAGTGGTCTGGCAAAGGGGGAGGGGTTAATGTATGAATAATGAAGCTTCTGTCAGGTATTCCCCGGTTTTCCCGGCGCGACATTTGCATTTAATTAATCTGGAAGAAAAGGGATAAGGCAAACAGCTGTGAATCAGATCCGCTTTGGGAATACGCAGCGCCGGGCCGGCGAACTGACGAAATCAGAGCCAACATGTTTGTTCATGTTTGTTACCCCCCCTCCCGTACTGTAGGGCATGCTAAAGACAGTCACCCCAACAAGCGGGTAATGATTCATAATTTATTTACCATTAACACCGTCAGGCCCTTTTGGCGGAAGTGAAAGGATTAATGAAGTAGCGTAATTATAATCTTGGAATTAAATACATGCTTCATGAGGTAATTCGGGCGGCAAGTAAATTACTGCGCGGGATTTCATTTAACGCACACGCCACCACGGTCGTGACAGAAGGGGCAGGCAAAAAAATTTGACGACACAATTTATTACCTGAGTCTCTTGTTATTTTTCCAGCTGGGCAGGGGAGAATACAGTCGATTTCCATTTTGTCTCAGGCAGGTCTCCATTTTGCCTTTGCATTTAGTCATACAAACTTAACTGACCTGCATTCACAGAACTGAATTTGTGTTACCCTGTTCTTGATTTTATGTTTATCCAATTTTTCAGGAAATAAACAACACCCCCGTGTACTGTTTATTAAATACTGCTTATTTCCAGGAAGTATCTCTATATTGTATTTTATGGCTGATTGCACAATTACACCCCACAGAATGTTTTCTTTTAGTTGTTTCTTACAATATTGTCTGATTTATGTGTTTATTCGTAGTTATGAATGGATGCAGATGGTACAAAACTCTACGTTTCTATCCCCGCCACCACCCATTTCGCAGATTAATTGAAATGATCTGTGGCCAAGCTCTATATATTATACATACTTTTATTACACTTTTTTTTAAATCAAACGTGGGAGGCTAGCGCTGTTACACCAGGCAAATACATGCAATGAAAAGGTCAGTCAGAAGAGAGGTACGAACGAGAGAAATAAAAGGATGCTTATCTCCATAAGACGTAATGAATCACTTCAGTCAGAGCCAAACGTTAAACGCGCTGCTGTTTATTGGGAGAGGGAGATTCGGAGGGGATGAGGGGGGGGCGGAGGGCGGGGCGCTTAACCGCGATATTAATAGACTTTGCCGAGGTTAGTCGGGCCCCTGGGTACATCACAAAAAAACTGTCCTCCTACACAACCAGGCGCAGCTGCAATATTCGCCCAAGGCACCCCTACCCACGGTCGCTACCTAATGTATTTTACATTTCCACTGCTGAAAACGATGGAGGGGGGGGGGTGGCTCCGTGCTATCTTTGTTTCCTTTGTACCCCTCGTCAGCTGACACATGGAAACTGTAGGGTAGGGGTTTGTTTGCCTCTAATCTGTAATTAGGGATTCTGTGTTCAGGGCCTCAGCATTGTCGCTGCCTTTCCAATTGACAAATATTAGTAAGGGATCATGGTCACCGAACGCCGAAACCAGAATAATTATGTTACTAAGGCGTCGTTCGGCATCGTTCGAATGATAAACAGGCCGGGTCTGAGCCACACTATTGTCCCCTTTGAGACCCCCCCCCACCCCGCACCGCCCCACGCACCCCCCCCCCCCCCCCAGAGGAGACCGGTGAAATCCAGTTTATTTTTTTTTCTTTCACTCCCCCTGTTGAGTTCAAGTTCCACCTCCGACGAGAAGTTTCCCTAAATGTCCCGGCGTGTAAAAGTAATTTTTAATAATTCACAAGTCAAAAGTTTTTTTGCCGTACTTCATCTAGTGAAGGCTGAGGGCGGTGTGATTTTGCAGATACGTGTAAGGTTTTTTACTTTGGTGTTATTATTTATTAACAGCGAATTTAAGTGTCATGTTTACTCAGAACAGAAAACACCAAAAAACTTGCGCGTGTGTAACAGTCTCAAATGTTATGTTTGTTAATTACATAAGTGATGCTAATAAAAAGTTGTTTTTTTTTTCCCCTTCTTAATATGACATTGTCTCCCATCTGTCTTATTGGTAGATGCTCTAAGGACCCAACACTCGGGCAGAATAATTAGCATTGTTTCACAATTCCGAACATTCCAACCCACTCAAAAAAGCTGACCGAAATCTGAGTCTGAGATATCACTAATGAAACTTGGAGATGGTTCTCAGTTTGGGCTTCTTTTTACAGACCAGGTTATTGTACCACATAGCACAATAGCAAGAGCCCATGGGGGT
Source organism: Conger conger (assembly GCF_963514075.1). Lineage (NCBI taxonomy): Eukaryota > Metazoa > Chordata > Actinopteri > Anguilliformes > Congridae > Conger > Conger conger. Next base: position 60,555,690 of record NC_083762.1, read on the forward strand.
GTGTGTTCGCGTGCGTGCGTGTGTGTGTATGTGTGTGGTGTGTGTGTGTCTGCATCTGTGTGTGCGTGCATGTGTCCCTGGTAAAGCTGAGGAGAATTTAGTTTGATCGCCATGAGTCATTTTGGGAACCTTTGTGATTGTGCCTGTGATCAATAACATCAATTTTGGTCATTAATTACAGGTTTTCCCCCCATTGTTCCATTTAATGTTACCGCAAGAAGGTTGAGATCATTTTCCTACACGCCAATGTTTATGAGCTCTGTATGGGATTTTCTGGAGACCTTTAAGAAGTGTAAAAATCACTAGAGAAGCGTGCTGAAATGCAGAATACATTTTGGAGGGAACATCAGAACCCAATTATTAACTCCCTTAAAAGACACACTTTGATATATTACAAGATCCATTCGAAGGGAATAAATTCAAATGAAAACCCACATGACAATGTATTATTAAAAACGTACTCCTTGGCAGCGATAAAATTTGATTGGCACCTTGCGTTTTTACCCAGCGTGGAGCCTTTTGACCAATGTGTTTTTAATGGAGGAGGGATTAAAAACCCACAAGTTTGCGACTCGAATAGCAGGCGCCTGTGTCCACTGCTCGCGAAGAATGCGCTTCCAAACCTGTGAGCCGAAAAACAGAGAAATTGTATTTCCCGTCAGAATTCCAAGCCTTCCTTCTGGAATGTGTTGTTGAACTCCCCGGCTCTTCTCATCAGAACTGCTTTGCCCCCCGGCAGATAAACTCTGTAACTTTGGCCTCTGCAGAGCCGAATATGCCGCTCACTGCTCTGCGCTGCCAAAATACTCACAGAGGCAATTAAATTCTTGACAAAACAGACACCGCTAAGCCTGAACCACCGCCAAATTCATCAGGCGTGCAAACTCAAACAGATCCATAAAAAGACAAACCTAGATCCTGTTTGACCTGTAAACTGAAGAATAGAGACTGTCCAAATATTAAAAAGTGTTACTACACTGAACTCCCCCCCCACCCCCACCCCCCCCTCGTCACTAACCGAGTCTGCCATTTTGTACTCGTAGGGCTCCCATCTGGTTGAACGCGGAGTTCGACGCCAAAGTCTGTAACTACCGCGGCACTTTCGTCATTTGCTGCCTGTCGCCAGCACGTTCCTTTGATTCCCGCGCACATTTTTCAGCCGGTTACAGTGAGTTTAGCGACCGCTGGAATCGATTTTAAACGCTGCGTTTCACACGTCAAATAAATTAATAAATAAATGCGAAGCTCGCGTACATGCGTTTCTCGAAGTGAAAAGCACCGCAGGGGTCAGATGGAACTCCGTCCATTGAATGCCATGAAGAAGGGCGCTGTGACAAATGTACAATCGCTTCAATCCTGCCAAAGAAAGTAACATATTCTGGCCATTACGCATTGGTAGTACTTTTTCCTTCTATCAGTCCTTCAAGGTTCTTAGCCAGGGAATTGCCTGTTTTGCACACCTGGCTCGCAAACACACACACGCACACGCACGTTTGGATAGCTTGTACTGTAGCGGACCTGGGTCAAATATGTAATTGTTTTGGATTCAAATACTTGCCTGGTGCTATTTAACCAACTATGAGGACCTGAAGGCAGGGTTTGCACTTTTAGAGAGTATTACATAGGTTCCAAAAACACCACAATACACCAGACAAGGTCAGTAATACATAGAAATGTTTTTGAATGCAAAACAATGGCCGATTTTGACCCCGGTCTGGCCTGTAGTGAGCTTAGCGCCGGAATGAAATGATTTCTGGTCACTAGCCTTTCTTTAATCTCCTGTAAAATGTCACCCCACGGTAGGACTTAAAGGTAAAATAGGTAACTTATGGTCAAGAGAGGAATAGCAGCATCAAACCCCCTCAAACCACAACACTGTTTATCCATCCCCCTTCTCTGTAAATGAGCTGACATTGAAACGCCATTGGATGTGGCAATTAGAACCAATTTTCAACCAGTGAGCTTGAATTATTGTACAGTTATACAATGTTTCGGTACAGATTGTCAACTGTATATTTTGAAACCCGAATTTAAGGACTATATACACAGGCAGAGGGTGACTCAGTGAGCCTTTTTCAATGTTAGGAAAGGATTTACAATGGTCTTGTAACAAGGTCTTTGTATCTTACCTATTGTACCTTTAACTATAGAAGTTAACCATTTCCTTTATATTCTGTCTTCCTTTGGACAAAACAGTTCAACTCCAAGGGCAAATGTGCCACAATGTATGTGTTTTCTTGAGAAAGACAATGGAAATGAAAAGGGTGTATAACCCTTGGACCTTAGTGCCTGTTACTTTCAGACTTGAGAGGAAGACCCAATGCACAGTGCTACCTAAATGCCCTTTGGACATGCAAGCTTAATAAAGAAAGGTCCTGTGAATCTAGTTCCGACACTACAGTGCTTGGCAAATTAGATATTAGATTTAATAGGGTTTATTTCCCCCAAAGTCATTTTTTACCATTTGCTTTACAATTTCAATTTAATGTCAATTGAAGTGTGTCCCGTAATGCATTAAACTGCAGTATTATGGCAATTACAGCAACTATCACCATTAAATTAAAAGCATTCGCATAATATTTGACTGTGGAGAAGGTATTTGAAATCATTACAATAAATCCAATGAGGGCCTTTCCTTTGAATATTTTAAAATATTTTACTTCAGATGTGAAACTGAATACATAATCCATCTTGGTGGGGTTTGAAACCTTTGTTTTTAGGAAAATAAATGGACTTATTGTAAATTCAAAGCTTTGGAAAGTGTTCAGCTGTCTTTGGTCAACTGCATTATTTGATAGTTTTATGAATGAATGTGAATGGACTGGCATTCTTGACCTCACTGGTACAAGTGAGCTGACCATTTACATCGCCTGATCAAATTCTGCAGTTCCATTCAGTGCTCTGTTCACAAAATGCCTGTAACAGACTGGCTTTTTTCCTGACAAATGTGGAGTTATTTTTTCTGCACACGTCAGTGTTTTTTTAATTCTGAAGCCAAGAAAGGTGTGTTTTTTTCCCAGAAAGGTATGTTCTGTCGCAATCAGCTTCAACATCAGAGGAGCTGCCTCCCAGCTAAATACGCAGGTGACTCAGATGTTCACATTTTCCCCACAAGCTCATGGTATGTGGAGGGGGATGTATAATCACCATTGTTTCCCAGGGAGTTCTGGACTTCAGAAAATGAGAAACGTCTTGTTTGAGAGAGAGAGAGTAGGAATTGAAAAAAGTAAAAAGTTAAAAACCAAACAAATGACACAATTTCACAAATGGCGTACACATCCAAAGTCATCAGCAAACATGCAAGACAGTGTCTGTCACATAGGCTTGTGCAACTTTGCACACTTCTGAGTCCCTGCAGTTTGTGACTAGGGACTTAAGGCTTTTGTTTTCATTTTCACAAAATGATGATGGGAGGTCATGTGACTGTGGAATTTTGGTGTGTTCGCCAGTAACATTCTGCCTGTGTTCCTGCTGTTACTGACGCAATAAAATCTGCACTCCACTGAAGGGGCAACCGGACACCATTTTGAATTCATGCAGCTGCCTATCACTCTGTCTACTGGTGGCCTGCCAAATTTCAATTCAGTTTCTGGTTTATTTATATAAAAATGTTGGAATCAACTGCTCCCATTTCATAGGAGTTATAGGACCTCACTATAATCGGCTCTTCAATAACTGCAGATAAAATGTATATGTAATTATACCAGTCTATGAAAAGATGAATTTATATTTCAAATATATTTGTTGTTAATGCTGATTTACTATTGATTTGAGGCTTCATCTTTAAAAAAATAAAGATGAATCCTCTAACCATTGATAAGACATGACATCATCTCACACCATCACTATGTATTGGCTGGTTCTCTTTTTCATTTTCCACATAATCAGAAATGAGATTATCAATCCAACTCTCAAAATAGCATCATATCTGTCTCTGCTGTACTGTACCATTAGCCAAATAAACACCAGAAAGTCTCCTTAAAATGGCATATTTTACAGAAAATGATTTTTTTCAAATTCTTTAAAATGCAATCATTGCCCCATCAACCAGTTGATATTAACTCAGCTCTAGAAAATTCCACTTGCTTTCTCGATATCTTGAATGAGAGGGCTATTAAATAAATGGAAAGGCGTGTAACCATTAAAGAGTATTAATTTGTGTTTTCCTGACTGCAGTGTCATGTTGCTGCATTGCTCTAATCAAGCTGAGCAAGAGATGAAATAATTCTGCATTAAGTGATAATGCTTGATTGTGTCAAGTTGGCTGTTTAGCTAAGAAAGGTTGCAGCTGGTGACTTGTCAAAAATAAGAGAGCTATCGCGTCCCGTTTGTGCACTTTGGTGATGCTGCATACAGTATGAGCCCTTTAGAGCCACAAAATCAGTTTGATGTTTCTCCGCCTTTCGGCAATGGCCCCCAGATTGTGCCACACAAGCGTAATTTCGATGACAGCAGCAGTACTGCTTGGTTCTCGGAGAATGACTCACTCTTGCATAAACAAGCTGTGAGCAAACCCCTGGCCGCAATTCCGTCAGCTTCAACAAAGCCAAATGCTGCCTGGTTCCAAGGGTTTCAGAAAGCCCTCTCCGAAGGCCTGCAGTAAGTCGGAATTCATATCTCCGGCAACAAAAACGCAATAACAATAAATCAACTGCCCCGTTTTTCCTATAAATCCATCTTTTTATGCCCAGCCCTAGGAGAGAATGTCAGTGATACTGAGTAGATGATTTGTAAATTTGTGAAGTTTTTCTGGCAGTTTCTGCCTTAATGTTTACACGCTGCACCTTCTGACCTCTGCACCTTTACCGTGTTTATGACCTCACTTGAGTACACAGCCGCCGCCCTTGTGTCGACTTTATTTAGGTTTCCTCGCCCTGAAATGACTCTGTGGTTTCCAAACGAGCTTCGGAGTGAAGAGGAGGGAGTCGCGTGGTCCTGCCGGCTGACCCTCGGCCAACGCTGCGCGTGTGCGGGGTGACATCATCGGCCGTTTGGCTACGGCCGCGATGTCTTCAGCGCTCCTTTGGTTTCGGCTCCCTCGCTGGAACCACTGTGACCCGTTTACGAAGGAGGCCTTCCCACATACCCGAGCGCCTGACGGCTTCTGTTTAAGTCAGCCAGACTGAGCGCTACAGTAGAGCCGGGCCGTGAACTAATGAAGTCTATAAAACACGCAATAACCTGCCGCTCCACGTCTCCACGGCTGTCCCGCTTGTAAAATCACTCGCAACCACGGTGTCCCTAAGCAGGCGCAGTACTTGGCTGGTCTCGTTGTCCCTGCCATTTATGTAACCCTGTCCCTATCAACAGTTGTTGGAGTCATTGTGCTGGACGCCTTTCACTGAGTACCTGAAGTAGAGGAATCCTGCCGTGTCATTCTGTTGTTTGCCGTTGCCCCTCGACTGTTTCAGAAACAGTTCCGACATGTTTTTTTTCCTTGACCTTGTTAGCTTGTTGTTGCAACCTCACTGGGCTGGGTTTTGGCCATTTTTGTGACTTTGAGATGGCCGAAACCATCCGCTCTGACAGAGAAGGTTTTGTCTGGAGAGCCACTGACTAAAATTTGACCTCTCAACAAGGGGTTGGGATTATGCCTGTCTGTTTCGATCAGCGATGCTTGAAACATTGTCTTTAGTGGCAGAGATGCAATATACAGAGTCCTCTGGTTCTTGTAATACCCTACTGTTTGATTTTAAAGAGGGAGAGAGCCGTACCAGTATCTCCACAGTAACTAAATTGGCTGGTTTCTTTGTTTTTGAGAAACATAACAAACTAATTTTTTCTCAAAGCTGGTGCAGAAGCCAAGTCAGTGGTCCAAGAACCCACACCGCAAAGCATTGGTCTCTTTCTCAACACTGCTGATTCTGTGGAAACTGTCAGCTCTCGTTGGTTCCTTGGTCAGGGTCAGTCCTGCAGCCAAACGGCAGTATGAATTTATCTAATAAAGACGGAATATAGTGTGTGGACTCTGGCTATTATTCAATCAATATTTACCCTTAACTTTCACTAACAATTAAAGTCTAAGCAATAATTCAGTTTATTTTCCTTCACACAGTTTGGCAAGTTCAGTGAACGCTAACGCTAACTCGCCAAACACTAGCGTTTACTTGATGGTCAAACTTAAGGACGAATGTTTATTGAATACAGGACTTTGTTTTGAATGGCCGGGATTCAATCAAAATTTGCTATTAACTTAAATGATATTCTTGCTTTTAGTTGTTCGTTTTTCTTCATGAAAACATTTAGGATAGTTCAGCAAAACTAACGCACCAAATGTTTGTAACACTAGCGCTTTACGTGTAAGTCAAAGTTAAGGACAAAATGTCGATTGAATCCGGGCCAACGTCTCTGGCAACCTTTTATGTTATCTGCGGCCCTTCTCTTCATGCTCAGAAGACTTTAATACCAGCATTGCCTGTCCTCGGGTGCTGACCACTGATCTGCATTCATCTTTTAATGTGGAACAGTCGCGACCAGAATTTCGATTTGGGGGCAGGAGGGCTGGTCTCAGAGCAAGTTGACAGCAGCCTCAGATCCTGTTTTTTCGGGGCACTGGGAGATGGCACTTGTGGTTGTAGGGCCAGAGGATGTTCCGAGCGTTCACTTCAAAGCTGGATTACGCCGGCATGCGGGGATCCCAGAGGGAAACGTTTGAAGGAAAGTCTCCCCTAACAGGCCTGCGTTTCATTTGTCCAAAGTGGCTTCATTCTCCACGCTGGAACTTCCCGCTAACTGTCCGTTAGCGTGAAGCGTGTACCGCTTCCTGTTCGACGCCCGAATCCACCTTTGAATTCTTTTTAACCATCGTTTTGGAGTCTCATTAAAGCGCATTCCCTCTGAAACCTTCATACCCCATTAAAAGCTCTTACGGGTTTTAGTTTCCCCCCAAAAAAAGTATCGCGGCAACGTGGTTTCTGTCTCTTCGGCGGTCGTGGGCTGTGACAGACAGAGAATGGCGAGGGACTCACTAAAGGGACACCTGTGCATGCGAGTGCTGCTATACAACTCCCACAGAGAGCGGGGTGAATGCGGCTAAAGAAAAACACTGCATTCATTATCATAATTAAATCCCCATCAATTAGAAAGCTCAATCGTTACCCCCTTTCCTAGCCCCCTCGCGCAGACCCTGGGATTTGTCATAGGTGCCAAGCTACAAAGAGACTTTAAAAAAAAGGGGAGGTGGGGATTTCTTAGCCAGGCGACCAAATAACAGGATTTGTAGACGGTCCTGGAGGGTCACCTTAAAGCCAGTGGGAGTGATTAGTGGCGGCTGGCCCTCTAAAGAGATACAGTCGCGTTTTGCATTTCAATCACCGCCTCGCACGCACAAGGGACCGCGGCTCTCGTGTGCGTTTCCTGACTTTCAGGGATTTATTTTGATGACCCCCCCCCTACCACCACCACCAGCACCCCCTGTGCACCTATTATCGCGGGTAAACAAAGAGCGGCATTATGACTTCAGCCCTCTTCGTACTTCGTAAGCAGGGAAGGGGCTACCAGTAGATGAGAAGTGACTCAGGGTTAAAGTGTTCGTTTTTGTAACAGGTGAATTTGCATACAAATGAGAAGGAAAAATCCAACGGAATGTTGTTGTCATTGGCATCCCACAATCCCTAAAACCCCCCTGGATGTTGTTGTTTTTTTGGGGTTTTTTTCATTATTATTTTTTACTTATGGAGGTTTGGAGCACCATGTTCCTCATTAGTGGCTTAGTTGGTCAATGTAATAAGTGGTGCCGCTTATTATATATTTTTTTTCTTTTTTTTTACCGAATTTGGTTTCTATTGCTTTTTATATTTTATAGAAGGCAACCTCTCAAAAGCAGAGGATAAGCTTTTTAAGTGCAACAAAGACAGCAAGTGAGCTCTGGGAAATGGTTCTGAGGAATGAATTACTCCTGAAAGAAATGTATTGAGCCTTTTAGGTCACTCGCAGTCTTCTTCGTTTTCTTCAAAACCCCCAGAAGTTCTGGAGAGATACCCTGTCAAATCATTTTCCCCCCTCTTTTCCTGTCCTTAGTCGGATTGATTGTTTTGTCTAATCCATGGAAATTACTTGGGGGGGGGGGGGGGGGGGGGCGGGGGAGACAGTGTAATCAGTGCTGAGTGTGACACTCATAGGAGAAGTGACTTCCTTTCATTTCTCCAGTGAGTCCACCAAGTTTCGGCTTGTAAGATTCTCTCACACTGTCTGCCTGCCTGGAAATGTTCTTCTATCACCATCAGCCACTTGCTACAGCAGAATAATAGAACAAACAGTGTGTGTGTGTGTGTGTGTGTGTGTGTGTTACTGAAATCACTTCGTAGTGTAGTATTCTCAGGGTTTCTGTAGAGCTCAAGTCTGCACCAGTCCTCCAGAAGACACCCCGTAGTGTATTATTTAGTCTCCTGGAAGCAAGCTGGGCTAACACTTGCAGATGCAACTGCATTTGAACATTCAGATGAACTTTCATTGACCTTTCCTTTATTATTAGTACTGATGATAAGAACAAGATGCGTACATCCCACAATTCTCCTTAAAGTGAATGGTATTGGGTGGAATGATGTTAAACACATATCCCTGGCCGGAAAAAACGGCTTTCCCTGCTTTATTTTATTTATCTTCTGTGCTGCGAGCCACATCTGCTCTGCTTCTATGGGCTGCCACATATAAGTGGAAGTAGTACAGAACGCGGCTTTCAAATGTGTTGGATTCAGAATTTTTAATTATGTTGTTTAGAAATATGTCTTTGTTAGGCTCAAGAGGGTTTAATGGACTACCAGTTTATCTATTTTGGCTTGATGCGTATATTTACTTAAGCTGTTTAATATTGTATATTATAAGCTATTGACAGACTGAGAAGATTGAAGAAAGCTTAATCAGTGATCCAAAAAAGAAAAGGCCTATATGAGCTTCCCCTAACTCGTCTGCAGCCTTTGATGGTTTGCTGATGTATACACTCATTAAGTGTTATTGCTGCGGTTCAACACATTATTGAGTGTTGTGCAAGAAGTGGATGATTTCTCTTTCACAGCATAACTGTCCATTTATACATCCACACAGTTCAGCTTTTAGTGGCATACGCAATCAATCTGCAATTTGTTTTGCCCATAACATTACGTTATATTACTGCCATTTAGCAGATGCTCTTATCCGGAGCAACGTGCACAATGTTACATTTTTTTAAGTAGTATCTATTAGCACAGTTGGATATTTGCAGAAGGGGGTTCAGTTTGAGTTACTTGCTCAAGGGTATAAGAGCTGTGTCCTACCTGGGAATCAAAACTGTAATTTCAGAGTTTAAAAGTCCAGTTCCATAACGATTATGCTATACTACTCCTCCTTATGTAATAATCTGTAAATATTTGCAATGATCTATTATTATTATTATTATTATTATCACAAGTTTGGGGAAATGAGAAAATAGATTAATACTACTAAGTCACTAATGATTAGGTTGAATCTGTAATTTCAGTTGGAAAGTTGGCACTTTGATGTGAAACGTGCTTTAAATGAAATACCACAGGATATTCTGAAGCACAGACCAAGATCTTCAGTACCTTCTTGACGAAAATTTGATGCTGTAAAACTGTTTGAATTCCACATTTCAAACATGGCCGCCCTGTGACCAAAGGCAGTTGAATTTTCATTCAGATATCATTATGGGATGCGGTGACTCAAGGCTACAACTTGCATTATTAGGATTCATGTTGCCGAGTTTCTTCCGGTCCTCGACAGGGAAACGTTCCACCTCACTGAGAAAATGCGTGAGGCGCCAATTTTCCAGTACGCGCTCTGCCTTCCTTGGTCCCCTGGTTCAAAAAAACGACGCGCCTTTAATGGCGGCCTGCAGGTGTCTGTGTTGATCTCCTAATTGATTCCAACTTTGGAAAATGTGCCGTAATACGAGCACGCAAACTTCATCAAAGTGCCCGGTTTCATTAAACTTCGCCTCTCGTCATGGCAGAAGTCAGAAAAGGAAACGATTGAGAGAGGGAGCGTAAGAGAGGCTAGGCGCCTAGGAGATTCATGCAAAGCAGCAGTCTGCTCGCGAGCCATTGTTTGGATCTTTATGCAAAAAGGCCTTTGTGATTCTCGTATCATCCTCGACGGGCAGTAGGGGAACCGAGTATTGATCTTCACGGGAAGGGAGGACTGCTTTCATCGCTACCCTCACCTTCTCCCTGGCTTCGAGGAGTGGCAGGAGTTGAGCACCCACGTCTGGCTGCAAGCCGGAGATTAGGTAGCGCTAACCTTTACAACCTAATGAGCCGTAGGTGCCCAATGAGGAGTCTTAATTAGCGGTGATCAAAGTCGGGGAGTTTATCCCCAAACAAACCTGCATATCGGAATGCAGGAGAGCGAAGAAATCCCGGGCTTCTGAATCCGTCTAATACCTTGTACTTTTTAATGCGATGCAAGCTTTCATCGCAACCCTCGCGCGTTCCCTTTCGTTCTTACTCCCTATATCTCTCGTTCTCACTTTCTCTCTCTCTTTCATCTACCCTCTGTAAAAAGAAAGAAAAAGAAGGAAAATGAAAGCCCAAGCATGACATTGTGGAGCCTGTTGGGTAGTGTTGTTGTCCAGTGGATCAGATGTTTATGTAATGCAAAGCCAAGACTTCATGATGTCACTAAAAATTGGCCGGCCATGGAAAAACATCAAGTAGTTTGCTGCATCCTGGTTAGTACATTCTCATCTGTAGAGCTCTTATACAGTAACAATAATTAACTCACTGTTGAAATGAGTGTCGGCATATGTATTCATTTATCGATTAATTGGATGAATTTACTTTTTAATTGTTTTTATTTTGAGTTATTTATTTATTATTTTTAAGGACAGATCTCAAGGGCCAAACAAAATATTCAAAAATAGCACTGAAACTTGCAGCCATCTGGTTGAGGTCTTGGTCTTTAAATGAAAACTTCCATCATTCGGTTAACCACAGCTGTCATCTCTTCACTGCCCTGACCTTTTCTGGTGTTTGGCAAAGCCTTCCCATGTCTGTTATTTCAGTGGCCCGGCCAGCATCAAACACAGCTGACCACTGCTAGCGCTCAATGAGGATATATTATTAATTAGGTCATGGAATTCATTAGCGCTTGGCCCTTATGCTATCAGTATGGCCCAGAGCAAAAAGCCTATCAGATTTGACATGGTGCGATTCTATCACCTGAACAAGCACATCATGTTAAAATCTCAGCAACTGTCAAATGCCCATCAATATAATAGCCTACAGTGTGAGGTTTTTTTGTAGCTGAATTGTATAGATTGTATGAATAATTCTAATTTAGCTGGGGCTTGCTTAGTTTTGAAAATACCAAAAAAATGCTATTGCTTATCACGTTTTTTTTTTTTTTTGCTCGCAGCCACGCAGTTTGCGGTAGTCCGTAATCTTAATGAAAGCTAGGGTACACTGACAATTTTGGGAGAAATTTTACGGTACAATTATGCACCCGCTCTCAATCATTTTGTCACGAGCCTTTGGCCTCTAACCAGGAAGGCTCCGTGACAACTCCAGTCCTCCAGATAAGTGAAACTTCATAATTGCTACCCTGTTTAAAGCCAAAGAATTTACTCACCGATTTATCAGGCCTTTAATTCAAATGAACTCCCCTGACAATGCTGACCTGAAGCATATGTAGAACTTCCCTGTTTCTTTCAACTGCATTTTTAATATTTTTCAAATGTATGCACAGCATTTTTATTGATCACACCAATGATAACCATGGGTTATTTGATGTGTGGCGGATGACTTGCGACAAATGTTTCTGCAAAACTTCAAAGCGCGGCCGCTTATTTGTTCTGTGTGTCTCATCATGGACGATTATTTTTCTTGTTCTTTAATCCGATGACAAACAGGTCTAATATAATTGCGCAGTAGCAATGTTAATGCCTTGAAACAAACAAATGGCGCGTGAAAGAAATTTGTTCCGGTCTGACTCCTGTGGTCAGAACTGCATTGTGTTTGTATTAGACTTCATGTTCATTTCTTGTTCCTCGCAGTCATGCTGCAGCATGTGAAATAGTTGTTATTTGTTAAATCGGTAATTAATGACGTTCTAGTCATGGGAGAAAAACCACAATGCTCTGTGCTGCATGGGACCTTGAGAAAATGTACCCTCTCTTCCACCGAGCTCTTGGAAATGTATAAGTTGGCAAAAGCTGAATCTTCAAGGGTCATAAAAGGTTCTAGGTATCATACTATAATTTGTTGCTGAGTTGTGATGAAATTAGGTGGCATTATTTGTTTGGTTGCTCAAGGTCCCACTCGACTTTTCTCATTTCTACGAGTGAGGGACTGGGGTTGAGTACTTACTATGCTGCATGCTTAGGCTATATCCGTATTTTGTTTCTTAGAAAGGTTTCCTGTTTGGTTCATTTTTTCTTAATTCCCTACTCCCCCAAACACACACACACACACACACCCAACACCCATTTGGTTAATATTCTCACTTTTCTACAGTCGGCAAAGGTGCAAATAAAGCTGTCCTCTGTCCTCTAGGCGGCATGCTAATTAAAGTATTACAGCTAACCAGAAGCTCAGCCACTGCTTTTTCCATTAAATAAAAAGCAAATCCCCTCCACACACGCACACACACACATACACCCACACACCCCTTCAGGAATTGGAAATAAAATCAGACGGGCAGGTGTAGCATTACCTCAGGACTGTACTAAACGCCTGCTGGGGGGTGGGGGGTTGTGCCTTCATCGCCTCAGTGCATTACCCATTCTCTCATCCAAAGAGAAAACCTGACCTAAATATGGCAGAATGTGAAAGAAACAACGTGTTTTGCACAGCATGCCCTGTCATAGCCCTGAGCCATAGCAGGGACTCTATTAGCGAGAGAGAGCGCAGATGCTACCAGATGACCGGCGTGTTGTCCAGAGATGACCCGTGCATAATTGCACACAAGTTCAATACTCTCTTATTCAGGATTTAATTGCATTGACCACCTGATTCACTACTGTAGCTACTGTATTCAATAGATTTAAGGTGGACGGCTGGCTTTGACCGACGGGCACCATTTTGTTGTTTGGCTCATAAACGTGTTCCTGTCAGGCTACACAACATGGGCCTAGGCTGAATAGTGTATAAATGATAATGGCAGTTGGCTTTCTGACATTAAAATACACAGGCCTAATTTCAAAGCAGTTTTTATACAGGGGGGAAAAAATCACATCATGAGTCTTAATACTGGTTGCAGAGAGCCAAGCGCATTGTGCTCGCGATGTGTATTAGAGTATGCGTTTAAATGTGCGTTTCACATGCATTATGCAAAGAACAAACCAGTGTGCAAAATGGCATTAACCTAACGTGGGTAATGTTTCTTTTGGAAATGCAAATGTGCCCATTGGATATGAAAAGAACTGTCTGTACTCATTACCCGCTCCGGGGTAAATGGGATCACTCGAATCGTTCCGCACCCTGCAGCTATTAGCACGACCAGATCTCAGGTAGTGCTGGGGGCTTGTCCGTGCAATCAAGCGGCAAGCTAGCGACCGCGCGCAGATGTTGCGTTTCATCTTCCTCCAAAGCGCTCGTGTTCCGTCGCCGTTCACCGTTACCGATTTTACTCGCTCAGGAACCGTTAAAAACGGAGAAGGAACAAGGCTACGGACCGTTTAAAAACGGGAGCGTGGCAGGCCAATATCTGATCTGTTTTTCGCTCTGGTTTTCTTTGAGCATGTTCGCATGAATAATTCGGTGGTTTTTTGGTCTCGTTTCGAAGGTGGAGTAGAGTTGGACAAGAGATAACGTGTAGTGGAAATGAGCTACTGTTCTATTCTCAGAGGTGTTTTGTAGACAGCTAACTGATTTGACCAGTCCACCTTAATTTTCCGAAGCGCAACCCGTTCATACCAGGTTGCTTGAATTTATTAGAAGGCGGTCAATTCTTATTGATCTTAACCCGACCTTCAGCAGCCTGGCATAGATCATTATCGATCATTATCAATATCCATGTTCAACCAACTGCAGCTCTTCCTAGGGATGTGAAAGCAAGTGGAGAGGGTGCTAAAGCAGAATACATGGTGACATTTCTAATGTCTTACACCCACCCCCAGAAACTGAGCTGCACAAGTTAAAAGCACAAAGTACACTCAATAGGATATATTAGCAAACTGTCCTTTTGGCTTTTACAAGAAAAGATGTCCTAGTTTTCCATCCTTCAAGTGAGATGAACAAATGACACCAAAACAAGACAAGGCTTGGAGCATATTCAATGAATTATGCTTCAATATATTCCACATTATCCCTCTGTGGTCCTCTTAAATGTATTATTGACGTGTTATAAATACACTTGAGAGAATACAGGGAACTTTTAGATGTAATTGTGATAGAATCTTACTTTGGGGGTATTTATAGTTAATCTACAATTTTGTAAAATGCCTCTCATAAATCACTACTGAATAATTTAAGCTTTCATATGCCTTTGGTTAACTTGCTTCTTTATGACATATGTAATACTAGTTGTGTTTGTAATGTCACTGAAAACACAGATCTCTGTATTCAAAGTAAAGGGTTATTCATGAGTTAAGTCATTTGCAAAGAAACTAATATTCTCTCTTGGGTTTAGAGAAAGTGCGTTTTGCATTTTGGAAAGTGGTGGAGAGATATCACAGAGTGTACTACACAGTTGGTTTGGAGGCTTTTTTTATCATCTGTCCAGAACAGTGGCAGAAATTGTAATTCACCTAGCAAAGGGCTGGAAAATGCCCCATTTTCCTGGTTTCGGTGTAGTTTGAATCACCCAACAAGAGTGTCAGCCTCATGTCGGTGGGATAATTGGATACTCCATACTATGTTTACTTGGCCCAATCGTCCACCCAGCTAACTCTTAGCTGAAGACTTGAGCATTCAAACTGTAGTTTTGTGCTTTGGAACACAATGTAGTTGTACATGAGCAATTAACTAATTAGACCGCTTAACTAATTTGACAAATTAAGTAATTTTGCCAATCAAGCAACAGGGATTTTGGGGGAAAATAAACCTAGCAATGCGTAAGGGCCTTCAGGGATTGCCTTTCACACACTGTAACACAGATGCTCAGAGTGGTTCTAGAGTAGAGAAGTGCAACGTCCTTCTCCGACACTCTGATGCTCCACTCTCTGGGGGACCTCTAACCCCCTCATCGACCCCACTGATAAAATAATGAGAGCAGCTGCCACTCTTATGAGGCAGTTACAGTACGAATTCACAATCCTCCGTCAGCGATAGCTCCGCTTACAGCGTACGTTTAGACTCGGAGACCAGCTTCCTTCACGCGCCGCAAAGACAGTGTTCTTTTAAAGACACCGGGTACAAAAATGTAACTAGACTTTGATGTTATAACTCAGGCAGTATATAAACACATTAATGCTAATGGTAATCCACAATGGATGAGCTAAAGGTCTGGAAAAAAACAACTGTTTTCAGCTTAATTTGATCAGTCGTAATCATTTTTTGAAGATAACGATTCATCAAAAGGTTCCGGCAGTTGCAAAAGGCCCCAATCATTAATAATAGAACAAAGTGTCAGGAGACGTTTGGGGATTTTGGACCCACGTGTCATTAAACAAAAAAGTAAAAAATGAGCACATCTGAATTAATATTATTTTTTTTTATTTCAATTGTGAATAAAATTCATTTGAAATGAGGCGAATTTGCATTTCTGAGAGACAAACCTCCACACTCCGGCAGATATTCAAAATGCAGCGTTTCGCTAGCGCTGGGAATACGTGGAAGAGGTTGTCGTGCCGAGCGAGGAGTCTGTCTAGGTCTGCGGTGAAAAATAAAGTCGGGCATCTTTTGGATGTCTTTTTTTTCGTGCTGCTGGTGTTTTGGTGCAGATGCTTAAGATTAGGCCGAAATGCATTTGCGATTAATGTGAGAGTTCAGAGGCCTCGTAGGTTTTAAGGTCAGCGAAGCGTGAAGAGGCTACGCTAATTCACAGTCACTTCATCCGTGCTCCATCTCTTCTTTGTGGGCCGCCCCTCCTATCCAAAGTGCTGAGCCCCGTCTCACCGACCGTGTCTGTTGTGTCTGCTCAGATCCTTTTCCAGAAAAGGAACGCAGTAATTAACTGCTCCACCTAGTTCTCCCAGAGGAGGTGTAACTGAAGTAGCCAGAAACAAGAAATGGGTAGTGCTTTTAATGGAAGCAGACAATGGCTATGGCGTCACTGAAGAAGTACCCTCTGCCTCTCTCTGTGGTTCATGTAGTGGTGGGATGACGTTTTGAACATAAATGGTTTCTGAATAGTCCAATGAAAAGGGAGTTTTTTTTTTTTTTTTTTGTTATATTGGTTTGGTTGAAAGAATCTGTGAAATGGCTAAACTGTACATTGTAATTGTAAGTTGAATAGGGATAGTAAACATAACCAGAACTACAATAGAAATCGGGGTAGGCAAAAGGAGGTTGTAAAGATGTTCAGTTTGATACAAAGATGTCTAACAACTAAGAGTCACCAGGGAGTCATGTGGGAGCTGATTGGCTCAGTTTTGGGTGCCAAATCTGTGTGGTCATCAACACCTAAAGAATATAGAAAAGGATTAGGGAGGTTTCTTTAACTTATTGTTTTTGGTTCTCTTTCTTTCTGCACTCCGTGACTTGAAATCAAATCTTGGACTAGATTTTCCATGGAAAATGAGACGGATAGGTACCAGGATTAGTGGTATTGATCCCGCTTTTTCTTCTTTACTTTCTTTTTTTTTTTTTTTTTTTAAAGAACTAACATATGGAGTCAGTCATTATCTTCAGCTTTGATTCCTTTGTGGCTGTGCTCTTGGTTGAAGAGAAAAAAGAAAATGTCCTCAAGTGACATAACCATATGTTATCAATGTGCTGGCGTATCATGTTCAGTGCAGCCATGGCTTTAACAGGCTGGGTGGTTGCAAAACAGCCATGTACTTCACAGGGCCACAGTGTGTAATTATCATTTCACTTTTTAAAGTTACATAATTTTATTAAACCAAATGGAGACATTAGTTTCCATGAAGTTCTTCCAAGAACAAAATTCCGAGCTCTGTAAAGCCTGGTGTTTTATAGTTAGTATGTGAAATAATTAGAGGCTGAAGGGCTTTGCTCACGAACGGCGAGTAAAATGCCAGTTCACATCAGCAGTTAAAGACAGGTTTGTCACCAAAGAATTCCAGACCTCTGGAGTCAATACATATGGGTCACATGCAGTTTAAATATTCATTACAGATGTCACAGTATGACATATAACCATGGTCTAAATGTTTGAAAGGCAGTCATTCACATGTCATGGCCAAGACTTCATACAACACAAGATATGTGACAATGAAAAACAGTGGCCTCGGTGGTTGGCATCCTCCTTGAGAGAGGATGGTGAACTGCAACAGTACATTTATTTTCATTCCTCCCCAACCCCCTCCCCCCCCCTTTTTCTTCCCTGAGAGCTGAAGGGAAACACAGAACCGCAAAGTTGGTCCGTGTCACTCTTCCTTTAGAGTCCGCCATCGTGCCAAGAAATGAGACATTGGATTGGTTTTTAGGGAGAACCAGATGATGAAAAGATGGCATTCCCATAATTACAGTCTCCATCTTATCTGTGAACTGGAAAGAACATTCCAAACAGCCAAGTCTTAACATCGGCCGCTCAAAAAATGTGTAAAAGCAAAGTTCTGTTCAGAGCTGAAAATATAGGCTGACTCTGATTAGAAGCTGATGTTGGTACAGTCGCACTCCACATCATAAAATGATTTCAGTTTTTAATTTTTGAATATATAGGCCTGTCATCACTTCAGACCTTTAGTTTTAATGAATGAACTGTTTTAGATTAAATGTGTTAAAGGCATGGGTGTCAAACTCCAGTTGTGGAGGACTGCACTGTCGGCAGGTATTTGTGGTTTCCTTTCAATCAGCGGCAAAATGAAGGCCTTGAGAACAAGGAATGTGGACTCTTTAGACAATCAACGATGTACATTAATCACTCGGGCTGAAACAGTCTGTGCTAAGGCAATACTCTCTGCAGTTTTCACACATCTTCAGTTTTCCCACAATGCCTTTAACTATGTGCCTTTGTTTCGCAAGCTGTATGACTAAAGCTAATTGCTATTGAGCTATTATAGTGTAACAAATATTTTTTGTATCTTGCGCACAAAATAATTGTTTCTCAAATAAAAATAGTCGGTTCACAAAATATGCTTTTGCACTCGCAAACAAACCTGTCCTGAGCAGACCGATGTAATCATACATTTTAATTTCGTGACACGCATTGTGTTCTTCCTGAAAAGATTTGCCAATTATGGTCATTCATTTCACAATTACTCTGTGCATTTACACATCACCTGGCATGTGTGAAAAACAAATCCTCTTTTCTTTTTTTTTTTTGCAGCCAATCAGATTTATAAGATCCTTTACTATTGCCTGACCGATTAATGTTGTGTACTGTACTTTATATGTATGTACACTCAGTGATCACTTTATTACATAGACCTGGACACCAGCTTGTTAAGGCAAATATTTAATCAGCCAATTATGTGGCAGCAACTAAATGCATGATAGCATGCAGACGTGGTCAAGAGCTTCAACCGTTTTTCAGACCAAATGTCAGAATGGGGGATGTGATCTTTGTGACTTTGACCGTGGAATGATTGTTGGTGCCAGACAGTGTGGTTTGAGTATCTCAGGAACTGCTGATCTCCTGGGATTTTCACGCAAAACAGTCTCTAGAGTTGGCAGTGAATGATGCAAGCAAAAAACATACAGTGAGCAGCACTTCTGCATGCAAAAACGCAATATTAATGAGAAAGGTCAGAGGAGAAGAGCCAGACTGATTGAAACTGACAGGAAGGTTACAGTAACACAAATAACCACTCATTACAACAGTGGTATGCAGAAGAACATCTCTGAACACACAATGCTTCAAACCTTTAAGTGGATAGGCGATACAGTAGGAGAAGACTTAATAGAACAAATAAGAAAAAAATAAGTTGAATAAATACCAAATAAAGTGCTCACAGAGTGTATATGCTCACTTAAACCAATCAGCATGCCTAAGTCTTTCACATATTTGTGAAATAATTATTTTGTTTGTAAGATACAAAAAACATTTGTGGAAGGTGCATATTGTTTATTTAATGGTTTATGAGACAACAATGCCCCTATACATTACACACCTGTTGGTAAATGTATTAACATGGGTCAAAGGCAGGTGTGTGAGTGAAGCTGGGAAGCCATTTTGTAAGAACCGGAGTTGAAGGGTGTTTGGGTTGAGATGCAGATTCTGTTTGCAGGTTTTCAAAATACTTATCAGCCCCTCTTAGTACTCCATATCTCAAAAGGTTTTCATTTATTTTTAAATTGCTCTGCAAAACAATGGTCAGCTTGTCACAATATCGGTATGCATGAGTGAGATGATTATTATATGCAGAATATAAGCCACATTGCACAGTCTCAATAATGCATTAGAATGCTATTTAACGGCAGTGTCTTTTAAATAAATCATTTTACCGTTCGTCTACGCTGGCTTACAAATTTGCGACAGCCTGGGCTGACAAGTTTGTTTACTCCTGCATTCGGGCTTTTGAATATTTAAGTCTGCAGCCTTGGGAGGCCGCGTTGTCACCCATCGAAAAACTGTGTATCGCTCGGATTTCACTGTCGCCTGCGAGAACAATGCCCTCTCTGTGAATTCTCTGCTTAATTATTCCCTCAATAGCACTTAATAATTAATTAAAAGTGACTGCAATGTGAATAGTGAGTCAGGTGCACTTAGCTAGTTCCCTTTTACTGAAAACTGCCATCTGTCTGCACTGCCACCAGGGACTTGAACTAATAGACCTGTTCCCTTTGTGGTAAACCCTCCCCAGATTGGTTTGATCTACTTACTGTCTGACAGTGTAGATGATCCCTGATTGTACCTCGTCTGTCACTGCGTGACGTGATATCAATGCGCAAGCTGAGATTTATTTCCGCATTTGTAACACAGGTATTTGAATTTTTCTCGCTTTCCATCTGGACCAGCTGTTAGCTCTGTGAGTATATTACCCATGCAGATTGGGCCTTTCCCCCCCCCTTTTTTTTTAAAGCGCTTGTTGTGAGCGGGAACACGCCACGTGTGTCTTTCTCTGTCTGTGGCGGTTCTGTCAATCCTCCACTCCTTTGCCAAGTCAAACCTTGTGCTTCCAATGCTGGCGTTTGCATCATCGGGGATCCCGGCTTCCAGCAATAACAGCGGTTTTTGAATGTGTTGGCGTGTTTCGTGGGGGAAGGCGTGAAAGATTACAAAATGTTTCCACTTGTCCACTGACCGTAAAAGTACAAATCTGTACCCCTGCAATGATCTGAAGTTACCCCCATGACACGGTTCACAAGTTAACCGAAGAGCAGTTCATATTTTCCAGTTTTTTTATTTAAAAAAGGAATGAGGGATAACCAAAAACTAGAGAATTGTTTTTTATTGAGCTTTTCATGAAAAGGAATGGGCTACAATACAAAATTGTACTTAACTTGTTCAGAGCAGATGGGAATGGGGCAAAGACAGGAACATTGTTCTTTTGTATGTCTGTCCCCTTTGCTATAATGGCTTGAGCATCCACACACAGTACACAGTACAGTAAGTGAACAAACCTGGCAATAAGAAAGGTGATAGGAACTTCTGTAAAGACAAACAAAAAGAAAGATAGTTTATATTGTAATATCTTGTCGAAGATAATACATACATTATTGAGGGAAGATCATTACAATTTTGCCGACTGAAGAGGTAACTACTGTATTTTCTTTTCTGGGAAAGGTTTTGTGACTGCATGATTTCAGAATTTTAGTAAAAACAACCATCTATATCTGTAGCTGTAATAAACATCACCATTTTTATTTAGTTTTTAAATGTTTATTTATATCTTTAGCTAGCTAGCACGCTGTAGCCTACTCATGTTACGGTGATAATATATATGATAATAAACTAGCTAATGAATGAATTAAATGTATTTCCCTAGAGAGAAGTTTGCACACAATGAGCACAACAGAAGCCCAAGAAAGATACTGCACGTGATGCAAATCTATAAGAAATCTAAACCTAAGAAAAAAAAAAAAACTTTGCTGCATGCCTGCTGTGCATGTACGTAGTCGTGCATCATGATAAAGGCCTTGTGCTCCCAACTTGCATATGTGCCTAGAATTGGCATGCTAGGCCAGGGAACCATTTCTTTAAAAAAAAAAAATTAAAAAAAAGTATTTGAACTTATTTGAATAGTTTAAAGCCAGCTGGCCTCTTGCTTGAGCGGTTCAGTAATTGTATAATAGGGCAACCAACTTCATAATTCATCATTGTGAATGATTGTCAGTTGTGTTCAATGCAGAATAGGAGAACCGCAACATATAATTAACATTAATCATATTACTGATGGCTAATGGAACTTGCGTAAACAATCAGGATATCACAATGTTCTAGGAAAATTATGCTTCTTTGCAATTGCCATATGGTGTAATACTTATAATATATAGTGATATGAAATTGATTTTGCAGGCGAAGTAGCATAATGCAAAATAATTTTATATTTAAATTTTTTTTTCTTTGACAAACAGTCCCAGTTTTGAATATGTGTCATTGTGCTGACGTTTGTGATCAAGATGGTAAGATAAATGCTGTGATTTGATGGGAAGCCATTTTCACTGATAAGCTAACACATAATGCTGTTTTTTTATACAGGACATTCCTTTTTGCACACAACACGAAGAAACTCAAATATTCAATTTTCTGAATGCAACAAATCGTATCTCTCAACACTGAATTGTCGGTAATGGCGGTAGATTCAGTAGGCTTTATGCATGGTGGAATGACATGTTCTCAGTGAAATTTCAGTCCGCTTATATGTAGCAGAAAATACAATTTATATTTGTTTAAGGAGTAAACCATTTTAGATGTTTTAGGGAGCTGTGAATGTGTTTCTTGATTCCTCCAGAAATCTTCCATGAATACCCAGTGGTAACAAGTAACTGTGGGTCTGCTTGCTTGATTGTAGCAAGTAATTGGTTCTTAATCATGGGTGTTGAATAATGGCACTTGAGTGATGAAGAAAAATTTCAAGAAACATTTCAGTGCTGGATCAAAATAATGGCACGTTTTTTGCTAGTTAAAAGTAACTTCCTATCTTCTGTCAGTATTAGAGGAGACAGCCAGGAAGATGGTTCCTCAACCCTGCTAGCCAGGAACTGCGGGTCACGACTAGCTAATAAACGGACAAAATAGCTAATCAGAAGTTTACAGCCAACTGGGATTTTCCCGGAAGTAGTGATACATAGATCCCATTAGGCTGCAATGACATTTGCTTTGCTTCGGTCAGATGTGTTCGTGGTTTATTTTTAAAAAATGCAAAGTACAATCTTTGTCTTGATCCATGATGTGTTCAGATTTCTGGTGGTTTTTAAGTCTACATTTAGCAATTCATACCACACACACACACACACACACACACACACACACACACACACACACACACACACACACACAAACGCACACACACAGAAAACACCCCCCTGGCTTTCCAGGATTGGTTTTGATTTTTATTTGCTGAGCACAAAACAAACAGTCTAAGCCATTTCCACAAGCTTACTCTTATGTAGATTGAGAAATAAATATAGAAACAAAAAACAGCTGTACCTGTGAACTCCACCTGGACAAAGGACAGGTTTGTATAGACAGATGGCTCAAGGAAACTAGAAAGATTTGTCATGCGATTAACTGGGGGAATTTCATGACCGGGTTGAAGTTGTGACCTGAAATGGCGAAAATTGAAAGGGCAAGGCTTATTACTATTTCTCTGCCCTTCAATATACTGTAGAATGTATTGCATGGTGTAAGGATTTCCTGGCTGATTCCATTTGCTTGGCCTTTACTCGTTCAATCACCTTTGTGCTCATCAACTTCTCGCCCCCCCTGGGTTCTGCTACATGAAAAATGTCAGAAGCCCATCCGTGTAAAGCTTCCATAATTCATTGGGTACTAATTAAAACTTGACCGTCATAACCTTGCATCTGTTCTCCCCAAATTTCACCACCATTTTGGCACCGCCGCGCTGCGAACTGCTATGTTGGCACATGCTCCCCCCCAAGCCTCAACTTTTTATCACTGCAGACAATTCTTAAGACCACAGTAAGGCTTAGGGAATACATGATAATCAGTTAAGGCCTGAATCAAAAGATAAATTGAATATCATTTTTGGTCATTTTCTGAAATTATATAACCCCCCTCTCCCCTCCTCCCCTGACAAACACACCCACAAATATATGATGTGTATTTGTTTATTCATTTGTTTACCTATTTATCTGTTTGCAAGTTTATTTATCTATTTATTATTTAATGAATTTAAAATCCGCCAGAGAACCCGGTCGATGAAACTTTAAAACATTTACAGTAGTCTTGAAAATATTTACACTGGAGTTGGCCTCTCTCTGAAGACACTCCTATGTGGGTTAGAATCGCAAAGTGAATATGCAAATATGCAGATTACCTTATCTGGTGGGATTCACAAACAACCATCATCCTGATTGATTTAATAAACTGCTTTTATCTTTCAAAGTGTTAATTAGGCAAGAGGGGCTGTGCTTTGAATCTCGTCTCTGTGTGCCACTTAATCAAGAGCATTAGACAATAAGGATTTTTTTTTCTTGCTTCAACCTTCTCCCCATTTTTTTTTCAAGCTGAAAAACATAAAAAGCTATTCTAATGAGTTTTAAGGGGAGAAAATCCCCCTAACAAAACCGACCAAAAGATTTAATGGACTTTAAATAAACTTACAGCAGTGTTTTGCAACTGTGTTTCTGAACATTCGACAGTTAAAATTCTGAGCCAGCCAGCCCCGACATGTTTGAAAGTCATTACATTTGGACTGGTTAAGGACAGTTTGGAGATATTTTTCTGTGACATAAGGGTCTGGATTCAATCAGCATTTTGTCTTTAACTCGCAGTTGAATTCAAGTGCTAGACTATTTCAACACAAACACGAGTTGAGCAATCATCAAAACAAACGAAAATGATGGATTCTAAAGTTCAAAGTTTGTCCTGCCAAAGTTCAGGACAAACGCTTGCTTAATCAAAGTCAGCAACTGTTGGGGGCATAAGCAGGTACAGTATGCACAAAGAAATCCGTCATGGGCCTCTGATTGGTTGCCATTTAAGGGGACACAAACGTTGGCCCTCTTGTCGCAACGCAACACCAAAGCAATAGGTTTAGATGAGACATCACTTTGAAATATCTTTGCATATTCTGCATACAGCAGACCCTGGTCAAATATCGCTGTTTTGGATTCAAATACTCTTTTATGCTTTACTGAGCTTGTCTGGTATATTGGCACCTATTAAATACTGTAAGTGTAAACTGCTTTCTCGTCATCTTGGTTGGCTCGACTGGGAACCAGGGAAGATCAATTGAGCACAGAAAAGTATTCAAATCCAAAACAATTATGTATTTGACCCAGGTCTGACTGACAGGGCATTTGAGCAGTTTGTAAAATGGCCACCGGTTGAACCACGGACCAGCAGAAGGCTGGGAAGGAATGGCACCCTCCTTTTCGCCCCTCCCGGTATCGCATGTGATCTGGCAGCTCCTGTATGCAGCGTAGCGTAGCTGCCGTTGTTGTGAATCTTCATCTTACCCGGTCGGACACTTCTAGGGAATATTTTTCTCTCCTCCTTCCCAAAGCAATCTGAATAATTTTTCAAATGCATATTTTAATTTACAATCTATCTTTGATGTCTTATTCGTATGATTATTTCTCCCGATACGTGCTCGCTGTCAGCGACGGGTAGCGGTATGTACGGCTGGGACTTTTTTTTTCACAAGGATCAAAGACAAATCCCTCACACATAGGTTCTGGTAAACAAGATTCTCAGAGAGGATGAAGAAGGCAGAAGCAAACCTAAGAACACTTTGGTCCTGATTCAATCTATCTACAGCAGGTCTTATTGAGTCGCAGGAAAGTAACGAGCGTTTGTCGCTATATTTTCGTTCTTTAAAAACGAAAGGGGACAGTGGCGGTCTATAAAACGATTGAATTTGGAGATATACACTTTATATGAATCTTTGCCTGTTGAAATTCATTACGAATAGCACATTGCAGTTGCAATCAATGCGGTTTTGAAGGAGTTCCTGAATATGCAATATGAAACCTGCAAGATAATGATTTGTATGAACAAAGTGACGGTTAAAAATTAGCCTATAATTAGCTTTGCCGTTCAAGGGACCGAGGCCTGCAGTAACATATTTATTCAGTCGATGCTACTCTACTCTCTGTCGAGAAGAGGATATAGCAGTGAACATCACAGTCGTCATGAAACCTGTGCAAGTTCCTGCAAGAAAATGGCGGGCACACAGGGAGTCCTCCACTTATAATTACCGTCTGCCCTCCGGATCCCTGTAAAAAATCATCATTAGTCTTTTCCTGAAGCAATTTGTTTCCCCCCTGACATTTATCATTGTTACTAACTTAAATGAACCTTCTGTTGGCACATTTTTTCTACTTGAGGCTTTGCAGTGGCTGGTACATTTTGATGTAGATGCAAATACTGTGTAAATATTCAGCACCGTCTCTCCCCATCAGCCAGTGAAGTTGAGGTGTTGTTTTTTAAACTTTTTAATTCCTTGGGTGGGGTAGGACTAATAACAAAGCATGCAAACAGGCCTCATAGCAATGGTGCAAACTACAGGATTTAAATTTTTTTGCATACATGTCACAGCCATAGAATCTAAACAGCAGTGTCTCCTCATTCTTGCTTGTTTGTTCACTGGGCATTGTTTTGGTTATTATTGGATTATTGGTTTGTTAACGGTCCCATATTGAACACCTTTCCAGTGTTATTTTATGTCTTAATATCCATAAAAAGACTTTTGTGGGGTTAAAAAAACAAAACAAACAAAAAAAATCTCTATCCAGTATTATTAAAAAATTATCTTCGTTGTGCAGGTAGCAGTTGAAATTGTACTTCCCTCTAGGGTCTTTCAGCGCACTTATCCCTGGTTATGGGTATGCACATTGCACTTTGTTGTACGTCACTCTGGATAAGAGCGTCTGCCGAATGCCATTAATGTAATGTTTTGCATGTCCATTTTCCAGGACCTCTCATGAGCTGAAGAAGAGGTTGTTTTAGTGACTGTGTCTTTAAGGCTCATTGATGTCAATGAACCTCTGTTCTGATCGGCTCCAAGTAACTGAATGCGATCTGTGCCAAGCACTTGGATTTGTTCTGGCTGCAAGGTGGGCCATGCTGATGCAAATGAGCATATCGTTATGATATCATAACTTCACGGTCCATTTTTTAAATATGGATTGTGTGGATTTATTTACACACTGTGCGTTTTGATAATTGATACTTTGATACACATCGTTTTTATATCACCTTCAGTTCCTTTATACTCCACATAGCAAGGGAAATGTCATTTTCACAATATGGGACCTTGCACTTGGGTCTCATTAGTTTCCAGTCTCACCTGTTTCTTTTTTACTTGCATTATTATTGAATAATTTATTGAATCACTGTTATACATTTGTTCTGTTTAGTTGTTACTTTCACCTGTGTTGCAACGTACCCTGCTGAAAAGAACAGCTCAAGCTATGTTTTGAAGCTGGATTTTACACCAGGGTATGCAAGCCCTGGGTTCCTGTGTCTTGTTGCTTGGTTTTAGTGTTGGCTTCAGCTTGGTGCTCTTGTTTGCGATTCACCCCATGTATTCCAGTTAATATTCCACCTGTTTATGGCTTTTTTTCTCAATTATTATTTCAGTAAATAAAATCAGTTCACTTACCTCAGTCTTGGCATTTCTACATTCGGGTCCATTACTTTGGTAAGTGTGACACATACAGCCATTTAATCCAGCTCGCTGCAAAATATAGTGTATATAAGGACTGTAATAGTTTACAGGGAATGTATTAAACAATTCATTGTGCCATTTTCCAAATCATCCGTAATCTTATTTGTCATTGCATGCTTTTTGCATACATTTTGCAATGTATGAATGCAAATAGTAGTCAATATGTTTCAAGAGACTTGTTTTTATTCTTTTGTTTGTCACACAAGAGAAAATATAATGCACACTGTAACTGATTGCAGAAGCAAATGTATTAAATGGAATCAAATGCACTGATGTAAACCTTTAAATGCATTAATGCATTGCAGTTACTATGTATTTACGTGAAAGATAATGTCCGCACACTGCAATACACTGTATGTACTTCATACAATGTCATTATAATTTTATTTAATCTTATCATTATTTCTAGAACTGACACCCCTACACTCACCAGAGAAAGGTCTTTTTAAAACTCCCTTTTTGATTCGAAAGTACAAAGCGCATTAAAGATGGATTTCTTAACAACCTGTTCATATCAGAATCTCACTTATCACAGAAATTAGGTGCCGGAACACATAATGAGTACATTACGGACAGTGTAAGCACGGTTCATTTTCTAATGTTCACCATAGAGAAATTACTTTTAGGTACTTATTAAGCTTATAATGGAGACCAATTTAACAAAGTGTTGTCTTGGCTCT
The DNA here is from genome assembly GCF_963514075.1 of Conger conger. Lineage (NCBI taxonomy): Eukaryota > Metazoa > Chordata > Actinopteri > Anguilliformes > Congridae > Conger > Conger conger. The sequence continues at coordinate 60,583,167 of NC_083762.1, forward strand.
GTGGTCATATGTTAACGGATTCATAAATGGTTTATATCTGTTGAATTTTAATTTTGCAGACTAATTACTCAGCAATCCACAATTAATGGTTTGCTAATAGTTGGTTTTCACCAAGTTATTACTGGTGATTTCATTTGGAATGGTTAATAATTAAAGACAAACAGTTGGTTACTCAAACTAAAATATATCCATGATAAGGAGAGTTAAGAGGTGATAAACCCTGACATTTCTTGTAACCTATGTTAACTCTTTGAGGAGCAGTTCCCATGCTGTTTTTGGGAGTAAAAACATTCTATGGTTTATTACTATGTCCACTGTTGAATGGAGTATGTATAACTAACCACTGTAATGTCCATCTGGAAAATTACTACCTAAATCAGAGGTTTCCAAACATTTTTCTGCGGTGACCCCAAATGAATGTTCAGAAACTTACACGACCCCAACACCCCTCCCACCCACGCATTGTGCCTAACAACACCCTTCAGCCTTGACTATACTGGAAATATACCACAACCTCTCCTGCCTCATTGCTTTATTATAGTTGGGTTGTTGTAATGTTAAACATGTAGCGGCCTACATTCATATATTTTAAAGTGACAAAAATTACATTTTATCTTTTTAAAGATTTTCAGGAGATCCCATCCTGAAATCGGGCGAACCAATATGGGGCCCCGACCCACAATTTGGGAACCCCTAACCTAAATCTTATATTATAAACATTTATTAATGTGAAAAAAAAAAAACATTTTCAAGAAAGTATAATTTCGTAAGAAATATTTTATGTACAACTTAACTGGCCAAAAGCTTGTGTGTAGTGTTGGATTAAAAAATGTGTCCCTTAGATTTTTGGGGGATTTGTGTGGGTGGGTTTGCCTTTGCATAGCAATGTCATGGAAGAGTTACAGCAGTTAACATTTCCTTCAGGAGAAAGTCTGTCATTGTTTTGGCTGGAATGAAATGTCAAAGCTGGCAGGAATGCACTGGTGTGGTGTACTGTCACTTATAAAAACTCTGGTATGTAACGCTATGATTAATAATTGGACAAGTGGCCCGTGTATTGCTTCTCTCTGCATTAACAGAGAGAAACTTATGTCTCATGTCACAATGAAACCTTATGTCTGGGTGTGTATCAACAGATTTGCTGCTGAGGGGATGCGTACTTGATGTGTGTTTGATTGATGGCACAGAGAACGCTGCAAAGTGTTCAAAAAGGCAGTGGGAGATTTCTTTGATCTCTTTAATATATGTTCAAATGTTTTGCTCCAGGACATTGCAAATGGCTGATTTAAACATGATGTATTCTCAGGTCTTTTACTGATTTACTTTCTCTTTCTGTAGACATTTTGTGGTGGCTTTCAAAGGCTTTCCCAAGATGCACTGCGAGTGTACTTCATCACATTTCCAGGATGCACTGTGATTGTAGTCTTGCTGTTATTCCCAGAATGCATTGCGAGTGTACTTGCTCTTTTTCCCAGGATGCACTGCAAGTCTACCAGCTCTGAATCCCAGGATGCACTGCAAGTGTTCCAGCTCCGAATCCCAGGATGCACTGCAAGTCTACCTGCTCTGAATCCTAGGATGCACTGCAAGTCTACCGGCTCTGAATTCTAGGATGCACTGCAAGTCTACCCGCTCTGAATCCCAGGATGCACTGCAGGTGAACTTGCTCTTATTCCCCGAATGCACTGCAAGTGTACCGGCTCTGATGCACTCCGACAACAGGATATTTACTCTGCATTTCTTTTATTTCATTTTGTTTTAAGGTGCTGTTTTTTAACCTTAAGTGATACATTTCAACCAAGTTTAAAGTTAAAAATAAGTTTAGTTTAGTTTAGTTTAGACAAGTCACCACAGTGACTACATTGAATCAATTCACAACATCATTATTCATTTTATTTATTTATTAATGATCTCAGAATTCTATAGTTTTGAGATCCCAAGTTTATATTGATTATTCTTATTATTGTTTGTAAAAAACAATATTTAAAAAACAAAATCTGTACATGTGTACAATAACATTTAAATAGCACATTTTGGAATTTATGTTGCCCATTTTGGGTTTTGCAATTAAACTGATGTGTGGAAATTTGTTTCATATATTCCTATTTTAATATACATTATGTCAATATTTATTCTTTTTGAAGTGCGCACAGTGCAGTTAGAGTATAACTTCACTTTATACCAATGAAAAGAAAGTTTGGGTCTATGGAAAAAGTTCTAATGGAAATGCATTTATTCATTTTTATCATTACAATGTAAATATAAAATCTGTGACTCAATGGGTTCCATTTGCTTTTGGATCAAACATTTCTATTGGATCTGCATAAAAAATTGAATGGGGCAATTTTTCAAAATATGAATGTTAGGGGAAAAGTATTGGTGGATATTAAAATGGAGTAGAAATCCACACAAGCGAGCAAGGTTTTTACACTCGTGTGTTTCTTTCAAACTGCTGCTGCTCAACAGTACTACCGCTAAAAGTGTTACCTTGAGCAGAATGCGGCATAAATAAAAATAAATAAATTTCAACGGCTGAAAAGTTGACTGCCTATCCCTTTTGTACTTAATAATCAAGTGTTGTGCCCAGACACCAAACTGTCAGATGATAATGATGCAATCCGAAGTCTCCTTAATCCTCAAGTATATTGAAATGGAGGCTTTCAAATGGAGGTGTGCCCGGCCGTATGAAAATTGAATGCAAATAAGCCTTCGGTCCTGCGATACTTGAACTGTTTTCTCTTTGATAACCCAATTATTGTCTCAAGAGCTGTGTCAATTGCTCTAGCGATCCCTTCTTGAACAAATCACTCCTGTTTCCTCGAGCACTTTCGATTTGATTCTGCCATTTTTTGACAGTTCAAAGCAATCAGAGGCGGACTCACAAGGACGGGAATTGATTTTGTGTTCTCGCTTATCATGCTAATTCTACCCGAAAATCAGCCTTTTCATCCTCTCCGACTGATTACGGCTCTGTGAGAGGGCCCTGAACTGTGCAGTCTCCTTTCAGCCTGGGTCAGGAGGACCCCCGCCCCCCCCCCCACCCCAATATCACCCCCTTATTGTACCCCCAATTCACACTCCCTCCCCCTCACCTGGAGAGCACAGCCTAAGCTCAAAGGCTGAACTCTGGGAGTTTGCCCTAACTTTTCTGGGACTCTTTCTATGGTTGCTCCTTCAAACGTCATTTCGAAGCCATGGCAGTTACAGACCTGGCAGATGTGTAGCAGACAGGGAGAGGTGGACCCACAGGTCAATCATTTATATGTCATGTTTTCCGAAAAAAATACTTCCACAAAGGATGAGCTCATGTTTCTTTGCTCTACAGAAAGTTCGGAAGTTCCTAACATCAAGTTCTCACTCATAGGAGGAACATCCACACCCAGACTAGGCTAGAATGTCCTTAAAGATGACAGACCTGAAAAATAAGCAATTGGAATGAGCCCCAGACCTAAAAGTCACAACTTGGGTTCAGGATACTTGCTTTCAGTCAACATAAGAACAGAGAGTAAAATACATCTGACACAACATCGTATTGGAATGACACATTTCTGCATTTATCTCAGCACTTAGCAGACGCACTTATCCCGAGAGACCCACTCAGCTCACATACAAACCGCTTCATACAGAATATTTTACCGAAGCACTTCAGGTTAAGTACCTTCGCTTATGGGTACAACATCAGCGCCACTTCCTGGGAGTTGAACCCACAACCGTAGAGACATAAGCCAGCTTTCCTGACCATTATGCAACACTGCCACCCCTGGCATGGCACGGTGTCAAGTGTCCTCAAACGGCCCTGAGAGCATTCGGCCCTTCAAATGAACTCCATCTCCACGGAACGACATTCAAGGGGAGAGGGCTTCCATTTCACTCCGCTGTTATTTGTGGCCCTGATGTCATAGTCTGATGCAGAATGGCAGTTCTGCGCATAGAAATCATTTGTATTTTGAAGCTGCATTGGAGCTCACTAGGGACAGTCAAGCCTACACTGAGCAGAGACAACTTTCCAGTAGATTTACTGAGAAATAAAGTAAAATGAATTATAGCTAGCAATTACCAAGCCGTATCCAAGGAAATTATCGTTGGTGGCACTACAATACTATGTCAAGGATTAAAATAACTTGGATTTACAGTACAGCTCATTTTGGTTTCATTGAACTTGATTAAAAAGAACAGCTTGTAATATGAGTAAACTAGGCCTTTGTCTACCTGAATCCTCTACCCAATTTGGTTGCCAACTGTCTGAGGTGGCGAAAATTATTACAGAAAAACTGTACAACAAATATAAAATAAAACCAAAATGCACATAATTAAGAGGGGAAAATAGGTGAAAAATTTAAAATATATAACATTGCTACTTTTACATCAATCAATGGGTTTTGTCCTGTGTTTATGGTGAGGACATGTTGGCAACCCTAGTGAAATGCATATTCCATTTTATGACAATTATCCAGCTAATATAAAGCTATTTCACATGTATAACTGAGAATATGATCTAGCATGCCAATTTCCATTTATGCCCTCTCATTCCGTTAACCAAACGCACCCTGAATAATCACCTGTAGTTCACTTTGTTAATCCCTTTAATGAATTTAAAAGCCTCAATCAAATTCCGCCTAATTCTCCTTTTACTAAGTTTAAGCATCTTACGTCTTTCCTCATAACTTATATCGTTTATACATGGAATCAATCTGGTTGCCCTTCCCTGAACCTTTTCCAGTACCTCTATATTTTTCTTATAATGTGGTCCCCAGAACTGCACACAGTACTCTTAAGTGTAGTCTAACAAGGGTATTGTATAAAGTGAGTTTAACTCCCTTAGATTTATACCCAATACTCTTGGCTATATATCCTAGCATCATATAGGCCTTTTTTACTATTGGGGAGGGGAAAGACTGTTCCTCACTGAAATCTATGCCCATGGTTTCAAATATAAACAGCATATAAATAAAAACTACAGTGTCAGATAACTGGAAAACAACATAGTAAAAAAAGTTAAAAAACCTCTGAGATTCCAGCCTGCACACACACAGCACATTAGATTAGTTATGTAAAATTGGGAATCTCCGGAATTGTCAATGTGTTCTTGTGCAGCCAATATTTAAAATTACATAAATCTGCACAGTGAGACTTTTTATCTTAGCAAACCAAATCATTACAAACTGCCATGCTGTCCCTAAAAAAGCTGTTTTTATTTAGCATAAAGCACCAATTAACATCTCTGTTGCTGTGATCATTATAAAACAAGCTACAAACCGGGACTGGTCTTTTTAACTTGGTGTATTCTCACTCAACATTTCTTTGAAATTGCATCACAGGATTTCATAACCGCCGACGTGTCCTTGCAGCAGAATGCGGGGAAATGTTGAGAAGCCGAAGTTTTCCGTGCGCTACGAAGGTGGCTAGCAATTAAGAGACCCGCAAAAGGTCAGGGTGGAAGTTCAGCTTCGGAAACGTGGAGCATTAAACGTCCGAATTACACAAGACCCCAAACCTGCCACCGTTTTAATTGCATGTGACCCTAGAAGTCCGACTCCACAACACAGTTCTGTAAAATCAAATATGACAGGCATTCAAAACAGGTCTTGTGATCATGATTAGACTACAAAGGCCATGCTGCCCCCCCTTATTCATTTTCGGCATGACGGACCTTTTTACTTAGGGAACGGCTCTGTTAATTATTACTTTGATGTCTGCTATAAAAATAGTGGGCAGAAATCTTTCTCTTTCAACTGTGCATGCAAACTTGATGAGAACTTCAAACTTTTGAGCTCCCTTCACAACAGGAGCATTCAATCTAGGCTCTTAATTGAGGAAGTCATTAATAAAGAATTTCTTACCAGCAAAGTGCTTTCATATAAAACCTCGGTGTTTCGAGAGGAGGAAGAAGCACTGACACCACTTTATGTTCTAATGGTTGCATCTTTTTAAATGTAATTTAATAAATGAAAGGTTTAAAATCTCACAATTTCCACAAATTGTTCCACTGAATGAAATAATAAGGAATTGAATTTGCTTTAAGTAATCAATCCCAGGGTTTTTTTTTTTTTTTTTTTTACAACTTCTGGCTTAAGCATTGATGGCCTTCATTTATATTTATTGACTCCATCCTGATGTCTGTAAACATTTTTCTGTGTTCTGTAATGAAATCATTAATCTGTGCTGGTCTGACAAGAGTCCTAATTGCTTAAGTGCACAAATTTCCCAGAAAATTAAATAACTTATTGGAGCCTCCTTGGTGCCAGATATAAAACATTTCATTTCTGAATGGAATTGAGAGCTTTATGCAAACCATTTTTTGTGAACTTGATTGTGAGCTTTTTTCCAGAAATGCCTGTTTCCTCATTGATTAAATCTTTATTTTTTTTGTTGCCATGCCCTACCCTTGATCAACAGAGATTTATCTCTACATGACATTAACCATGGACTATTGGTTAGCAGTAACATTCTCACAATACACACATAACCCTTCTCATGTGTCCACATAAGTCTCTACAATCACATGATTCTGAACTGAATGATGGTCATATCCACACATTTATTTACATTTGGCAAAAGATTATCTCTCTGTAAAATGTTTTCCAATGGCCCAGCTTGGCCTATGAGGTTTCAAAAGCCTGAACCTTTTTTTGTTACAAGATGTATTATTTATACAAAGCAATGCACACCTTTATAACATTATTATTATTATTATTATTATTATTATTATTATTATTATTATGATGTGAATGCTTTGTTGCAGTCGGGATGAACATGTGGTGAATGTTCGCTCATTTACTTTGATTGCCTGAATATATTAGTAGAATTTGATACAGCCACACAAAAACTTTACAAAAACCAGACTTTGAGAGTATACGTTTGAATCCAAATCGAAAGCTGCGATTTTGTTGTTTATAGTAAAGCAGTGTTTTGGAAATTTTTGGCAAACTATGACTTGCAAAAGCCCTGCTGAGATGTTGCAGCAATATTGCAGAAACATCCCCCACCCCCGAAGATTCGAGCACACAATTTATCAGTGTGAGCATCTTAGTCAGACCTGGATGGTGGGCGCATAAACAACAGTATAAGATCCAAACTTGAACACCGGATAACATGGGTAGGCATCTGCTGCTGTTCTTTTATTTTCTGTACGATATACGAACACTGGGATTTGGTTACACTCAAGTGGCAGTTCATTCACAGTCACGATGTGTAACAAGTTGTGTTGCATGTGTTTGGGGAAAGTATCATCCCTGCTGAAAAAAAAAACAGCTCAAGCTAGGTTTTGAAACAGCTGGTAGCTGGTTGACCGGTTCAACCAGCTTCATACTCGACATGATTTGACCAGGTCAAGCTATGTTTTGAAACAGCTGGTAGCTGGTATTTCAAGCTGGATTTACACCAGGGATACCTGTATGTGTAGCTGTGTTAGCACTGCTGATGATACTACTACTACTACTACTACTACTACTACTACTACTACCACCACCACCACCACCACCACCACCACCACCACTACTACTAATCATAGTTATCATCATCATCATCATCATCATCATCATCATCAAAACACAAATAACAAGCAAAAGCATAAAAGAAACAGTAGCAAATGTGAATGTGCCCTACATTCACTTGGGTGAGACACATGTGCATTATTAATGGCTAAAGTTTGCTCCGAGTACTGCATGTATGTTTGCTTGTATCTGCACCCTCCTCCTCCTCCCATATTGATCCAGGGCTGGAGTGATTTGGTAATGAGTGTGCATGTGGAGGCCTTACTCTTCCCCCTGAACTGTGAACCCAGCAGCCAGACTGCACGTCCCCCTGTAGGATTTAAATTGGGTAGATACTGCTTTCTTGTCAGGACATGTTAGCCGGCAGGCGTTAGCAGAGATAAAAAACACAGCTCTGAATCTCACATTGGCAAATTTTGATTTGCGTTGGCAAGAAGGAATTTATGAATTTATATCTGGACAGGAGTCAACAAAAAAAGACAAAGAACAGTGAAGTGCTCTCTTGTGTAACTGGACTATACTGTAAGGACTGAACAGCCGTATGAACAGGTGATTGTAGAAATGGTCCGGATTAACTACTTGGGACACAATCTCGGATAAAATAATGTTTGCGAAGGAAGATTGGGCTGCTTGTTGGGCATGCACTTGACCATTAAAACACCATTATTAGATTTTTAAAAGAGCATTACTGTGATTATCAGCAGTCAGGCATTTGAGGTAATTTGCAGTCCAACTGTGGGAACTAAAACCGAGTTTCAAAGTTTAAAAAGGCCTCTTTTGCTGAGCTTGGGATGTTGAGCTCTGGTATGACTCTGCAACAGCCATCTTGACCTGCTATTACTTCACTGCTAAAACTTCTAGAACTTCTTGTAATGTTTCTGTCATAATGGCTTTTGGTATAACAGCAGTTAGATACCACGTAGATACCATTGTCGTGAAATTTCTGACGATAACAAATAAATGAGAAGTCATTTGTTTGTGTTTGATGAGAAACCATAATTACCATATCAAGCAACATATTGCTAGAATAGTGTTTATTTAAAAACTAGAATGAGATGTGGCACTTGAGTTACCGTAAATCCTCAAATTGTGTCCGGGATTCTATACAAGCCGGGCTACTATTGCCTACCAGTAGGGCTATCAGTCCATGAGCACTAGAAGACATTGTTTCGATTTAACTCAATGAAATAAAAGACCTCTTCTCAATATTTTATGTTGTTGGTTGGTTTAATACTGTTGCCAATGAAAAGTCGTTGTCCTACACCATGGGTCTCCAACACGTTGCTCTCAAGCTACCACTTGCCGCCCCCTTCTGAGTAGCTTGCCAAAGGCTGAAGCAGTATACATTTAATCACAATTGTTGCATTCCAGCCTACACATTTAATAAAAAGTAAATCAGGCAAAATTAAAAATTAACTCAATTTAGGCTACTTGGCGACGCAATAAGGTTTCCATGTATTTACAGCGCATGTTCAATGAATGAATGAAAGCGGCTGCCTTGGCTCGCAATAAACAGATGGGTGGAAATCCTGACACTCTTTCAACTACATAAAACTTAACAGTGAACCATCAAATACCCCCCAGATTTCAGTGCCCATCAGTCCCAACATTTAGCAATAGAATCAAACAGTCCAAAAGCAAATTAAATCCCAAACCAAAGCGAAAATCATTTGATAGCCTACCGATATGCTGCTCCAAACGAAACTCATGTCTCACAATAAAACGCACTTTTGGAAAAAAAGATCCTTAACTTGCTATTATCTACACTAATTTGTTATTGTTCATGAAGGCGTGTCTGGCAAGTTGTTATTTTATGGATTCTAGACTTGCATGTGATTTATTGTGTTTGCAATATTTGCAATAAACTAAGTCTGTTAAGACTGACACTATGACTTACCAAACGGTGTTTCCTGATTAGCCTACACCAATTGATTTCTGAACGGTTACAGGTGTTGAACAGTGTTGGCCCACTTTAAGTGTAGCCTTTTACTTTATTTCTAAGAATAAAATTATACAACAGAAGCCTGATAAAGGCCTGCCTCGAATACAAGCCTGCCCCAAATAAAGGCCTGTGCTTTGTGCAGCCTAAGTAAATAAAAGGCCACAATTTGAGGATTTACGGTACTTGGTTATAGAACATTGTCAACACGGCATTTCAACAGGCTATAGTTTTAGTCTCTAACAGGAGCGCAATTAGGGTAATTGTTAATTAATTTGGTACGATAGCCATTCATAGTGATGAACAATCTAAAACTTGCATACTTTGATTTGTTGAAATACAGTGCTCTCACGCTCTACCATAATTTAAAATCATTTGGCTAAGTTTAGCCACAAACTGAAGTGGTGGTAAAACAAGGGACCTAAAATGTGTAAATGATCAAAAAAAAAACATTAATATATTGCAATAGTCCTACCAACAAAGCCAGCAGTCCTGCCATTTATTTTAAAACTTCGTAGGAAACTGAAAAATACAGTGGAGGAACACAGTGCAAGTTAGGCTTTTTCTAAATAGCACTGTTTTGGAAGACACTGCATTTTTGACAATCAGGACTGTCAATGTTAAGCCACTTATTTCACTGACATAGAATCTGTTCTCTCTACTTGTAAACAGTAAGTCTGTACTGTAGCTGAACTTGGCTCTCATTGATCCAGAATGACCACAGAAGTAGGGCTTCTAAATGACATTAGTATTAATGTGGTGGGAGGAAGCAAGCCTAGCTTTTAAAGTGGTGATTTAGACTTCCTTTGGCAAAGAAGAGCACATATCTATCACAATCTGGTAATTCAACTTCAGCTACGGTTGGGCTTTTTATTTCAGGGAGTGCACTGGTTGAGAGGGGAGACAGATCCGTGGATATTTTGGCCAAGAGGCTTTTATGAAGGAATACGAACAAAAGTCATGGAAACACCGCTGCTTTCACCTCCAGAAATAACCTTAATTGTGCTCTTTAAAAAACTGTGGTTCTCAGTCATCTTCCAAACTAAACTTCTGCATGTTTACGTCAACCTCTGCAGCAGCATGCTAGATAGTGAGGTATCCCAGAATGCCCCAGGAGAGATGTAATATGGAAAACCCCATGAACGCTGTGTCGGCATGCTTGGAAACGGCATCAAATAGACCTTTTTTAATGAGCCCATCAGATTTACTGCGTTTTGAGTACCGTTTGTGCTGTCAGCAGTGTAAAGGCTGAACACCATAAATCAAAGGTTAGCCAGCATTTTCTACGGTGTCCCTCTATTATGTTGTATTCAGAGAAGTTTTGAATACAATACATCAAGATCCAATTTCCAACAGGCTAGCATTGATAAGCATCATTAATTTTGGTCTTTTATGCAAAGCGAAGCAATAGAACAGAATAAAGTCTTTATTCACATATTCCACATAGTCCAAGATTCTCACTGCAAACAGATGTGGTACAAAACTCACTAAATGTAACATGTAAACCGTCAAAATTGGCAAAATGCTATCCAGCGAAAACAGTACTACTTTGTAAATTAAGTACAAGCCACTCAAAGCGTAACTGTAAACAAACAGAAAAATACAGTGTTGACAACTGGCTCAGCAACTTAGGCATTCTACAGAAAATGGCATTTTAAAGGAACTTACTACTGATTTACAATATGTCTGGAGCCTGAGGATATGATATGGCTACAGTATCTAACCTGGCTTTTCTCCTCTACATCATGGGCAGAAAAATACTGAAGCGATGGCAGACCACTTTGTGAAGGTTTGTGGGACTGAAAGGCTAAGCAAGGACTCTGGAAATGCCTTCCTCTCCTGCGTTTAAAACTCCAGTTAATGGGATATTTACAGAACATTAAAACCTGTATCTCATTTCTGTTCCTGAGTGATTTAATTATGAGAGCAATTCACTCTCCTCCACAGTAAAGGAGCGATTTCCCTGATAATTACCATGACATTGTGGATATGTTTTCCTTGCTTTAATCATTTCTAATAATTCAAAATGCACAAATAGAAAATGAAAGGGGGGAAAAAATAGCGTATTATTTCTGAATTATCTTACACTTTGGATAAGACCCTTTGTTCCAAAGGCACCTTTGTTAAGGTAAATGAGGAAATTGAACATACAGTATCTGACAAACTAATCTTCTTGAACTACCATTACAACACTATGCTGTACATGCTGCATACTTGGATATGTGTCATCTTCCCTTGTATTGATTTAATGTACTCTTGTACTACTTCCCCGCAGGTCCGAAGATTGCTGAACTTTCGATGAGTATGAACTCTACAATCTGATTCTGGTACACCATGTTGAACGCCAAATTCCCAGAATCCAATTCTGGCCACATGAGCGTTGGGCCAAACACAATCCCGATTCCCTGTGTTGACATCCGGTTCTTCAAGGACTTGGTGAGGATCCTGAAAGAAAAAGAATCAAGATTTCAAATGCTATTAAGGACGGTAATACAAATTGTAATCTGAACAACACAGAATTACAGTGGCTTCTGAAATTGTGTCAAGTCTGTAAAGTGAGTAGTGGCTTTTCATTTTGTTCTGTGGTTGTGTGGTGCTATCCCAATTCCCCTTTTCTGTTGTGTAATAGGTCTCAGTAGCCAAATGTCCATGGGGGTGCATAGTATGATTAAGATGCTATTAGTCAGTTCAGTAGCTTGTTTCTTTTTTGGTGACCTCACATATCCTGTTCAAGAAAAACAGAACACCCCCCAAAATCATTTGACAAGCAGGGGCTTTATTACAAAAGTAGAGATGGAGTCTTTGATAACCTTTTTAATCTTAAACTGACAATATTATTTAATCTAGCTCAAAACATCTATGAGGGCTTTTCATTCTTGGAGAGGTGCAGATGTTATGACTGAAAAAGTAAAGCCTTGACAATGTATACAGTGAAACACAGATACCAATCATATATCTTCCAACTAACAACATCTGTATGCATTTTAAGACACCTTTTAAGACTCAAGATTCAGAAGAATACATAATTTATCCTACTGAAGGAGACAGAATAAACTTCAGATATTAGCCGTAACATTCCAGCAAAATATTTACAGGGAAATGCAAGGCTTTTGTCCTAAGCGGTACTGACACAATCCAGATGTGTTTTTTATCGTATAAAAATTAAGTGACGCTACAAGTCATATGTTCCATGCGGCCGTACAAATGTCACTTCAACCATTTTTGAGCTGCATTTCAGAAACATCAGCTAAGAATAAATTACACTGTAGTCTGAATGATGAATGATGTGATACCTTTAAAATGACTCATTTATAAAGGATTGATAATAAATAAAGACAACTTTATACTCTAACTTTCCAGCAGGAAGAGTAAAGATTTAATTATTTATTAAGAATACATTAGAGCTTCCAACTAATCCTGTAACTTTTGTGTTTCTTTTCCTTTATTTCTTTTTATTTCTTTAATAAACATACATGTGTGCGCCAGGTGGGCGCTGATGCATAACAATGAGTTGTACTGAAAGCATGTGAGTCAAGCTTCCTGAAAAGCATGTGTTTCTCAGAGGCAGAACTGGGGCAAATATGTAATTGTTTTGGACTCAAATACTTCTCTGTTCTCGATTGATCTTGCCTGGTGCAATTAACCTCAATTTGTTTATTTTACTAGGAAGTAACATTGAGAGTAAAACCTCTCAGTTTGACTACCAATACCAAATTACCTATTACCAATAGGATCAGAAGGCAGTTTGCACTTTTTGAGAGTATTTCCTAGGTTCCAATACACCAGGCAAGATCAGTAAAGCCCAGAAAAGTATTTGAATCCAAAACAATTACGTACTTGACCTAGGTCTGCTCAGAGGAGAGCTTAGCTGCTAACTACAGGACCGGCAGCATCAGGAATGAGCTCTGGTGCCTCTCACAATATGGCTTTACTACAGTAACGGACATCGCGGTTACCACGGTACCCACGCCCCCCCCACAGGTCCCAGATTTCTCTCAGCTCTCAGGCAGCGGTCGAGCCCTAAACTCAGACTGACGCTCTGCGCTCCAGCTCGTTTTAACCACATCACACGATGGCAACGTGCCGATAGGGCGTGGGGTGCGACTCTGGTACCCGAAATGACCAAAGCCGGCAGGCTTTTTTTTGCGCAAAAAACAGACCGGCATTCCAGATTGATTACGTGTTCTGTAATCGTGCTCGTTAACCCGACGGGGTGATTGAGGGAGACACTGCAATAAAATGACATACGTAACAAATTGTGTGTGTCCCCATTCTTGGGTAACAAATGCTGAATTGATTATATACAGACTAAACATGAAGTGTGTGGCAGACAAGCCAGGCTTTTCTCTGGTCCTCAAAGCAAAAAAAGCGCACACACAAGCACGTACGTACGTACAGTACGCACCTTCACACACACACACACACACACACACACACACACACACACACATTCTCTGGATAACCACAGTTAAAAAAACAAACTTACAACAGACCCTCGTGAAACATTTTATGTGAATACCACAATCACAAGAGAGTCTACACCATAAGAGAACTTGCCAGCCTGGCTATTTTATTTTCGTCCAGTTAATTAGCCCACGTTGTTATTTGAAAGCGAATTTTCAGGATCATCGACACGTGGAGCTATTAAGGATGATGAACATATATGGATTAACAGGTCGTCTTGAACTATGTGGCTGTACCAGCAGTAAGCTACTGAATAAGCATATCAATGAGGGCAATTTGAACGACTGCCTAGAAAATGGTGCTTAAGCCCGGGGGAAGAATATTGGAAAATAGCTATTAATAAGATCAGAAATCGTGATGAAAGCCAAGAACAAAGTGTGCTCTGAGCTACATGCTTTGGTTTATTTTGCGCTTACTGTAAAACGTGGTGTTTTTCGAGTGAAATGAAGCTGAGAGATGTACCTTATATGTGGTCAGACTTGTAGGAACCAATTTGTTGATGCGAACGCGCTTCTGCCAATGTAAAGCTTGAGGTAAAAAGTAATACATTTGAGAAGTCTGCCTGAGGAATGCAGGGACTGTAAGCCATTTTCCTTAAATCAACACTGAATACCAGTTTCGACGTGATCTATCTGAAGCATTTACTCTATAGTTTTTTTCTTAGCATTTAGGATTGCATCACCGTTGGAAGAAAAAAGAAACTCCATATGTGGCGTGTCTTCTCACGAGTTAATGACACGCGTGTGTCGGACTCTGCTTTACACTTGTTTGACCCTTCTTCGCGGAAAACCCCAGAAAGAAAACGGGGCTTTAGCAACACAGCGCCATGCGGTTCCTTTCCGTGCAGGGCGACATGTGTTCCTGTATCACTTGGTGCTTTGCTTTCAGAAACTCAAAAAGGTATTCTTTATTATACGTTGTATAAATAGGGCTGGTGCAGTTAGGGGCTTGGACCGAGCGCGGAGAATGCGCTGGAACATTTCTGACTTAGCTGAGGCTTGGCTGGGAGACAACGACAGCCAATACAGAGGGACTCGCTCGTCAGGGGAGCCAGCGCCTGGCACCAGAAACCATTAGAAACATTACAGATGAAATTGGAACACAATAGAAGCTTGCGGTGGGGGCTACAGTCCAAGTTGTCAGGGCCCGGGACAAACTATTCTGATTAAAAGCAGCAAAGTAGTATTGGGTCTTCCCCCTAAACTTATACCAGTCGGCCCTCTTAGCGGCTAATTGCGTCCAGTGCTTTATGGGACTGAGCCCAGTTGACTTTGTTGTGGTGATCAAACCTCTTGGTGATGTTATCGGAGAACAGCGCATAAAAGCACAGCTCGTAAATTTCCGCCTTTCAGTGAGTACCGTGTTCACGTGGATACGTGGCGTGTGTACTTTTCAAAAAAGAAAAATGGTTCCTTTCCCCAAAAAACATGCGGTGGAGATTTGTTTCGTGAGACGGTATGAAATTTCTGGAAAACAATTTCAAATGGTCTTTCATATGAACAAGGTTTCAATAACTTGATCAGAGCGGAATGATCATAGTTATGAGTTTCTGTATACGCCTGTCTCGGTGAAGTGGGAGTTACCGTGGAAACATTTTTCTAAAGACTACAATAACCACAATCGATGTGGCAAACCTCCACCCGAAGCTGGAACACGGGCTCCTGTAATCAGTCAAATGAAGTGCACTGCTATGACCAGTGTTGGGGGGAGGGGATGGGGTGGGTGAGTAACATGAGAATGGCTCCTGTATCTAGTTAAGACAATGCCACTTGATACAGTGATGTGCCTGGCTATAGTATGTGCATTTACATTGACATTTAGCAGACACACTCATCCAGACCAGCTTACATTAGTGCATTAATACAGGTTTTGGTAACGAGTAGAGCTGATGCCAAGTCATCAGAATCATGTCCAATAGTACCAATCAAAATACACTCAGTGATCACTTTATTAGGTAGACCTGTACACCAGCTTGTTTATGCAAATATTTAATCGGCCAATCATGTGGCAGCAACTAAATGCATAAAAGCGGTTCAAGAGGTTCAGCTGTTTTTCAGACCAAATGTCAGAATGGGGAAGAAGTGACTTTGACCGTGGAATGATTGTTGGTGCTAGACAGGGTGGTTTGAGTATCTCATAAACTGCTGATCTCCTGGGATTTTCACTGTCTCTAAAGTTTGCAGAGAATGGTCCAGTAGTTAGACTCATAACTCCAGTCTGTCGCTTAGTCACATGACCGCCTTCAGTCAGACGGAACGGCCCAATGAAAACAGCGCCTGGCCACCGTTCTCCTGGTCTGAGGTGTGAACGCCGCAGTTGTAGAACTGGCTAACTACAGCAACTGGGCATTGCACATGTAGAAATGCGCAAAAATGTTTCTCAAGGAGAAAGAAATAAGGATTTATCACTTAATATACTACACATTCAGCAGTCGCAAGAGTAATTGTTGTGTAACTTCAGTGGCTTTCCCATTTTTCTATGGAAAGTAAAGTCAGTAAAAAGACAGAATGTAGACTGGATCTGTTCCCGCGTTAAGGTTCTGACAGGAAAATTTTGCCGCTTTTCCTGTTAATTACATTTTCCCTCGTAAGGTGGAGAGGCAGTGCCAATGACGGGCCTTGTCAGACTTAATGACAATAATAAAATGGCAGATGAGCCATCAGGTTAAGATTATTCCAGGAAAAAACAACACTTTTAATCCTCCCTCTAACAGTTCTGGAGACCAGACAAGACTGGATTGTTGTCACACGGCCAAATTGATGGCTGCCCTGAACACTCACTTTCCCGCTTTTGGCGCGGAGTTGATTCTTTCCGCACTGAAAAGACACAAATGGCTGAATGAATAATTAAACAACCTACACCATAACCTAATATATGGATGAATTGAGCTTGTGGTACAAAGTACTTTTGGCACTTAATGCACTGTATATTTGGGTGATTTTAGGCCTTTTGACCTAGAATTGACTGTTACAGTACAGGATGTGTAATTAGCATTATTGCACATGCTATTTAATATTATGTTAATACAGCTACGTATATACAGCATGTGTATAATTGTAATATTTGAACTATATGTCTGTTATTTTTAACACTCTAGATTAACATTTGATTGAGCAGCACAACATCACAGAGTAAATATGCTCATCATTAGACACTAAACACCAGCACAGTGGAAGCTATATTTCCCTTTTTCTTCCTCCTTCAGCAGTTTGGACAATGTGATGCGTTCAGCTCCTTTGCAAAAGATGTGGAGGTAAATAAGATTCATGACATAGATTTTCCAATTTAGTTCACCTATAGGCAATGGTATATATCATCAATACATTTGGATAATAAAATAACAATCATCATGGTCATCATGACCACAATGGGTCTTTAAGACCTATATTAATAAATTGAAATTTGAACTGTTTATTGCCTGATTTGATGAATCAGTGCATGCTTGATTTATTATAGGTTGTATGCAGCACCTTAATTGCTGGACTCCAATCAATATGGAACGTGAGCATATTATTTACAGTATAGCTGAAAAATGAAGAAAAACAAGCCGGTGACACGGGGAGGGAGAGAGGAAGAGAGAGCGAGTGAGAGAGAGCCAGGAAGAGAGAGAGAGTTAGTGAGTGTGAGAGAGAGCTCTAGAGAGTGAGGAAGAGAGAGCGAGTGAGAGAAAGAGAGCAAGTGAGAGTGACAGTGAGAGAGAGAGAGCAAGGAAGATATTGTGAGTGAGAGAGAGCGAGGGAGAGGGAGACCATGAGTGAGTGAGAGAGCGAGGAAGAGAGAGAGAGAGAGAGAGAATGAGAGAGTGAGTGTGAGAGAGCGAGGAAGAGAGAGTGAGAGAGAGAGCGAGGAAGAGAGAGAGAGAGAGAGAGAGAGAGTGTGAGAGCAAGGAAGAGAGAGAGAGAGAGAGAGAGAGAGAGAGAGAGAGAGAGAGAGAGAGAGAGAGAGAGAGAGAGAGAGAGAGAGAGAGAGAGAGAGAGAGAGAGAGAGAGAGAGAGAGAGAGAGAGAGAGAGAGAGAGAGAGAGAGAGAGAGAGAGAGAGAGAGAGAGAGATGGCTTGTGGCAGTGGCTGGACTGAGGACCTGAATGCTCGTGCTATTATTGGGCCGCTCGGTTTGATCAGATAACAGACTGACATCCCAAATAGGACCTGACATGCACCGCTAAAGATGCCAATGCTAATTAATTAGCATCTCATTTTTGTCCAGAGAGACAACAGGATATAGGAGCAGGAGTTCGATGCCTCCCCCCCCAGGGCTCCTCTATTAGGGTCAGGAATCTGTCTGTTTGACCTGGGGATACGGGTAATAAATTCAGGGGGCGGTGAAGGACACGTTGACACTCAGGCACTCGCACCGCGCTCCTGTCACCACTCCCAGTGCCCTCCGGTTACAGGAAATGTGTCGAGCTTCACCGTCTCCACGAATACAGGCTGTACGTACAGTCTTATGACCTGCTCAACTCTGACTACCGACAGTCCGGGACTCAAGATTTGGTTCTGTCTTTAATTGTCTGTGACTATGAATCAGACCTCGTTCAAATGTAAGTAATTACTTTTGGATTCAAATATTTTTATGTGCTTAATTGCCTCAATTGAGCCAACCAAGCGGACCAGTGTTTCACAGACTCCAATCCACCAGACAAGCTCAGTGAAGCATAGAAAAGTATGCATCCAAAACAAGTATGTATTTCACCCAGGTCATCTGACTGAGAAGGTTTGAAGTTAAAGATAGCACGGGTTTCTAATATGACAGCTACATTGGCTCCTCCCAATAGCCTATCAGAAGCCCACAGGCTAACAGATATCGCCAGGTAGATATTTGCTGCCAGCTCTGTAGCCTGTAGCATTGCATGGCCTATATGGTGTAAAAGTGTTACTGGCTAAAACAGAGAGAGCAGAGGAGGACATGTGATTCAGCCACAATGCTCTTGGCCAACGGCTGCAAAAGGCTCGGTGGTAAAAGGAGGGGCGTCTCTGCCAATTTCATATTGGAACAAATTTTCACAAATTTTAAAGTACAAAAAACAAAAACATGTAGTTTCTTTACACACACACACACACACACACACACACTCTCTCTCTCTCACACCACATATGTATATATTAATTTCAATGGGATTATTTCAGCTCTCCTGTCAATCAACACCAATGAACTTCCCTAATTGGCGCCAGCGAATGATTTATCTTAACGTTTGACATTCTATTATCTTGGCTCGGTTTCTTTCTTTACTGCTTTGAACTAAGCTCAGCTCCCCACAGCCAAGTGAGCTGGATCAGAGACATCCACTACAGAAAGCCAGGAATCGCTGCCTCTGTGAAACTCCTAGCGCGCTCGCTGGCGGTAAAGCCCCAGAAACAGGGTTCGCTTCTAACGTGACGCACCCGATTACAGGGTTCCCTCCAACAGCGACCAAACCCCGGCAATTACACTCTAAATCCAGGGTTCATTTTACCTGACGGATATAGACCAAACAACCCTAATCCCCTCTCAAAATGTGTGTATAATTTCTCATAGCGGGCTGCCTTTGTACTCCTCCAGAGCACTCGCTGATATTGCCATCCAGATGAAAACCAAAAGGCAACAAAAAGCAGGGACTTTTTTCGCTTGCGGAGAGATTTCCACTCCGGGCCTCCTGCTTTGACTCACTCCCTACCCCTGGCTGCCTCCGAAGGTTGCAGGGTTTATTTTCCGAAAGGTTCGGAGAGAGGCACTTCGAACAGACGAACAAAAACATAACGCGCAGACCTTCGAGAAACCAATGTGGTGAATTAAGAAAGAAAAAAATGAGAAAAAATGAACGCCACTCCCAAAAACACCCACGAGAGAAGGAATAAATAGCAAAGTCGAAACGCGAAGGTACACTTAGGAAATCTGGTTTCCTTGACCACATCATCACAATATGGATATACAAGCGCTTATTGAATCCAGGCAATGCGGATCAGGAATAAAGAAGACCGGCTCCACAAAGTTAAGCCACAACAAAGGACATTTAAAGACAAGCTTCAGAGACTCGTGCTGCGACATTCGGGTGCCAGGGCGTATAAATAGACCTCTTTATTGAAATGATCTTTTTATGCAGGTTTTTTTTACCCCCTCTTCTCTTTAAAGTGAACAATGGAAAACTTCGTTTTATGATTCGCTTGAAAACAGGGGAGTTTGCTGCTATTTTCTGACATTATGTGCATGCATGAATATGCGCAAGCAGAACTGAAACAAGCAGACTCATTTTGGGTTTCCTCCATGCAGACCCAGGTCCTTCCCCAGGTTTGGCCACAGGCTGACTTCCAGATGTTTGTATATACATAGATTAGTTGGGGTACGTCTTGTTGACGTGTCCAAAGAACGTGTCCAACTTAATCTGCATTCAAATTCAGAACATCATGCCAGTTCCAACAGTAGTGGCACAGGGGTCTGCTTATTAAGAAATATTTTTTGAATCCACTATTTATTACAATGCAGACCAACATGTGTTCAAATATGGAATTACAGTTTATAATTACTAACATTTATTAGCACAACTGCATGTAACAATGCTTAATTACACTGGCTGAATAAATATACACTCAGTGAGCACTTTATTAGGTATTTAATACACTTGTTTGGTCTTCTGTAGCCTATCCACTTATTAATTTTTATGTTTATTTTCACAGGAAGCTAATGGGGGCTAATGACCATTCTCCATAGCACAAGAAGTGCAATGGCAGTCACAACCAACAGCACTTTTCTGAAACTTTTAGTCCTTTAGTCACAGCGACCTCTCACCTTTCATAAGCCTCCTTCCAATTGCATCTTCTAAAAAAAGCAGTTATGTCAAACGCAGTGGAAATTGAAACACTACTGTATTATTTAGACAAACATATAACACCACTTTTGCTGTACATTTGGGTTATATTTCACTCTTAGATTGACAGTTTTGTAGAGATGCACCGCCGCAGAGTAAACACTCTGTGCTGGCCTACTGCCTGAGGGCTTTGTGGCTTTTTGACGATGCATCGATCCAACGTCTGGATGGCATAGAAACAGCTGAAGGAATCCACCATTTTTCTCATTGAAATCTGTATTTCTCAAGATTCATCAAGGAAGACTACCATATATTTACTGTAAATGTCACACTTGTCATTTATTTTCTTTGCAGAATATTTATTTTGAGAATAAGTTTGACAACAGGTTCTGTGAGATGCACCAATGTCTGTTATGTTTATGTCAATCATGAATAAAGCAGCAGCCATTCATCATAATTTATATAATTTTAAAAGTACTGAAACAATGAAAAAAGAAAAGAGCAGCAATGTATAAAATAATGATTATTAATAATAATTTGTTTGACTACCTTAATTTTAACTTGCTATTTGCATCTCAAGTTTTTTCTCAAATTTTTGTAATATTGGAGGGTGTCAGTATGATAAAAACAAAACCCCAAGAAAATCCAATTGAATATTTTCACAAGGTTATTATTATTATTTTTTAAAGCATTGGACCCCTTTCACAGAATATATCCATTACAAGAGCTATCTGCTATCAAAATGACTAGTCTTTAGGCAGTTGAGTTGGGAGGGGAACTGAATTGTTTCAATGTCAAAAGCAGATATTCATTCCTTATATGTTATTCTTCAGTATATGTTACTCTACTTAAGCCTGTCAATCAAACTTTCTGCCTTAATAACATGACTGCTGCATTGTACACTCAGTGATGACACCTGATGGTGGGAGGACTAAATAACACATAAGCCAAATACTGAAAAAACACAGGGATAAAAGAATCACATTGCTACTAGATGGTTAAATCAAATATAACTGAAAGATCCTCCTCATCATTTGAACATATGCCCTCCAGAGCTTGAGAAACAGGAAAAAATTAAGCATTTCACATCCACAGATGATTTTAATTTGGTGTGGTTCAGAGAGTAATTCATATGAAAAACATCAACAAAACCAGTCAGTTTCTTAATTAGGCACTCTCTGAAGAGAGAGGCAGAGGAAGAGAGAGTGATGGTGGAGCGTTGCAGGGGAAAAACGAGAGCACATGTATATTTGGGTGTGGTGCCCAGAGTCCCTGACTTTCCCTGTTGACAGTCCTGTAAAACAGTAGAGTACATGTTGCTTCAATGACTTTTCCTTTGACAAACAAGGAAAGTGATTGGTGAGAATCCTGGATTTGAAGACAAAGAAGTAACATGATTGGTGAGAAACCTGGGTCTTAAGACAAAGAAGGACCGTGATTGGTGAGAAACCTGGATTTAGAGATGAAGAAGGAACGTGATTGGTGAAAAACCTGGATCTGAAGATAAAGAAGGAACGCGATTGGTGAGAAACCTGGATTTAGAGACGAAGAAGGAACACGATTTGTGAGAAACCTGGATTTGGAATAACACTTCCTCTAGAACAAAGCAGCAAAACTAAAATAGGTCAATGAGATCCTTCTCGTTCAAGGTACTGGCCACGTGCCAGACTATGACATTTATCCACAAGTGTCTTCTTCCCCAAGCCATGCCTCTTTTATAAGGATTATCATCGTCTCCATTTGAGGTGTGCAGTGCTTCCGCTCGAAACCCAGGATTACATCGCTTGGAACATCCGAGAAACACAACAACAACAACAGCCGCGGTTTGATTAGTTAACAATCTGAGTAATGGAGAGCCTGGCAGGCTTTGCCAAACAGACGCTAACCCCCCCCCACCCCCTCCCCGTCCCCCCCCATCTCGCGCATGCCAAAGGGTACGATCCGCGGTGCGGGCCGGCTAAGGTCCCGAAATGAGTCATCTGGGGGCAGTGGGACCACCTGCGCGGGAGGTAAATGCAACATGGCGAGAGGGTAAATGTCCCCGGGGAGAAGGAGTTTGCCACATGGCCCGCGGATCCTGCCAGGCCCGGCCAATACGGACCGGGGAAACAGAGCGCCGGGCCCTGGAAGCTGGCGGATTAATACGCTGTCACGTCCGCCCGTGAGAAAGCGCAGATACGGTAACAGGGCCTTACGCGGAGAGTTCTCTGTTCTGAGCCACACGCAGGCATCCTACCTCTCCCGGAAGGTTCCAGGACTCGCTGAATTCAGCACCTGCTCACTGATACCCATGAGTGCGTAGAATTCTGCCCCAAAACAGTGATGTGCACCAAAGGCAAAGTGAAGTTTAGAAATGTGCGTTATCCAGTATTTGAAGGACAGGAATTGACGGACAATCGCGGATTAAGGAACCGAAAAGTGAAAAGTGAGGTCGTAACTGCACCCCCCCCACCCCAATCCCTCCCGCCCCGCCCCCTGGTCACAGATTGAACAGCCCCCCCCACCCTCTCCCTCGCTCGGTTGATCAGTCAGTCTCCCACCGGAAATAATTTTCCCAAGGGTGCGATGTCTGCACAGGTGACGTCCAGCCCTTTTAACATAACATATAACACAACATAATGACAGGAGCAGGCCATTCAGCCCAGCAAAACTTGCCTTTTCTTGCCACTAAAGTGTACCTGATAAGTGTAATGTTTAGTTATTGTTTTCCTACAATAAAGGAACACTCTCCATTTTATCAAAGGCATGAATATTTTTCTGCATGTTTATATGCTTTTTTTTTTGCTATTATGAAGGCATGCTTAATATATCTTGTCTAATAAGTGTTGCAATGTTATAGCCAGCTAAATAGTTAGGTATAGTATACCCTATACAGTATATTTACGTTTCTTAATATGATTGTTCACAAGCAACGGATGGGAGATGGAGCAGTGTCGTAGACATCATGCGGTAAAAATAGAAAGTTTTGATTTTGGCGATCAATTAGTTGGTGACCCACTGACCACTATGCCATTTGTGTCCATTGACACCAGAGACAAAACGAGAACCGCTTATTATATATTTCTCCATTTCTTTATTTTACACGCATCCGTGTTTGAGAGAGGGGTGTGTGTCCTGTGGTTCATTGAGGAGTGCTTATGCCCTCAATACTGCAAACAATCAGCAGCTGGGATGGTTCAGGAACAGAGCTTTAAAATCCATAGGCATTCTCTGGTCAGGTGGAATGCGACTCAAAGCTGGTGAAGCTGGCATTTTGTTATTGCATTAAATTCCAGTGTTTAAGTTAAGTCAACCAGCTACCAGCTGTTTCAAAACATAGCTTGAGTTGTCCTTGATTTTGTACATTAGGAAGCTCCCTCGTGGGTGTCACGACACCTCTCAGAACTTTTCTTTTTCTTTTTGTTGTACGAGTGGTTTCTATTTGTACGAGTGGTTTCGTTTTCTTTGACCTGCTGGAGCATCCACAGCACAGGTTGTCATGCAGTCAAAGGTTGATTCTGGCTTTCGTGTTCAGGTTTTCAGATGTGAAAATATCACGTATTTAGCTAATGATGTCATCCCTTTGTACTCGAAAACGATGTAATTGTTCTCCAACAAAAGCAATCATTTAACATGCAATGCATGTAGAACCGGAGTTCGAGATGACGTTATATTGGAAAAGACAAGATGCGTTTTGAAAATGAGGAAATGAGGGAAAGCTCTTTCTTGGATGTGACAATTAATGCGAATGTAATTACGAAGTGACCCGTACATCCAGCCAACCCCTCCCCTTGGGTCTCCAGGGTTTTGTTTTCTCTGGAACAATCCGGGAGCAGTTTATATTTTCAGTCCCGTTTGCCTCCTGTGGGGGATGGTGCCCAGGACTGCCAGTGGTAAGAACTTCCCAGATGTAATATGTATCAGGGAGATTCATAGATTTATCAGCTCATGCTGTAAACAATCCCACAATGCATCAACTCTGCGGCGGCAGTAACGGTAATCTAAAATGGGCTCTACAGCAAGGAGAGAGTTTCATCACTGTACTGTGACTGATGGTTTCACTTCAATTGCTTTGTTCTGCATTCTTCGGGGCGCAAAATAATGGCAAAACGTTATTCTGGCACCGGAGGACACCCAGAGTATGGACCAAGAAGTGAAAACCGCAGTATAAACGTTTTTGTTCACATAAACATGCGTCGTTGCTGAAGGAACTGGCTTCCATTTTTTGCATTCAATGCTTCAGGCTCTTTTGAGGTCACGGCTGACCCAAATTTTCGATTTTCTAAGCAGAACTATTTAGAATGTAGAAATGTAAAATGGAGGACGGGAACTGTTTTGGCAAGCCGGATGGTTCCGATAGAATAATAAAAAGCCTATTATCGATAGAGTCACAGCCAAGAACTGTGAACCGTGGACGTTAACTAAATCAAACAGGGCAGGGTTGGTGGTTCTACAAACTTCACAGGCTCCACAAGCTTGCTGACCAACAGTAACTGCAAACAGCCCCCAGGCAATTTTTTTAAGGTTAAGCAACTCTGTAGAAAAGCCATGTAATCTCCACATGTAATTTCAGCCTTATCGATGGGCCTATTGTTAGGATTATTTGAATATATCAATCGAGTCAGGGATATTTATCTAAAACGCCCTGGAGAGTTTTTGATCCCCCGTGACCTTTAACTTCAGCGAATTAGAGGGATTTTATTACAGGATGGTCATGACTCTCTCTGTCTCCTTAGAGTTGTGCTATTATGGATTACTATTACATGAGGTTTAAGGGTCAATAGCCGGTGAATTAGATTCAAATCAGTGCAATTAAAATGTGTAAAGGACTTGGGAGTTCTGGATTTATTTTGCCTCTAGGTAATTATCGCTCCAATTTACATCTTAACATGCAATGAAGGAAAATAATTATCACACAAGGATAGCAACTCTTTGACCACAGGTATTGTTGACTTCACTGTTGTATTATTCTGTTGTTAATCATATGCAAATTGCAAGGCAAGAAACACACAGGAAGCACGTCATGTCTTTCGAGGTGACACGTTATGCACCTTAATTCCACAGTTACTGACAAACATTATCACTGCATTCATTTTAATGTGTGGTGATATACATGGGACAATAATAATTAAACCGATAATGGCTAATGATAGCTAAGGAGTTAGGATGACATCGTATTTATGACATCGCAATTGTCCGAGGCTTTGTTGGAAACAAACCTTTCAGGGGCGCAAAAATGGAGCCCTAATCTAAGAATAGGAGTATCCTGCCTAGCCCTGGTAACAGCTCCACCTTGCACCTTGTAGGTCCTCTGGAGTACCTTACACCGAGCATCACAACATTAATTTACTCAGCAGATACTCCTGTCCAAGGTGACTTGATATGATATTCGTTAACACTACGAATGACTATGTGATTAAGGATAATGTATGTGCCTCGGCTAGGGCAGCAATGGTGCCACACAAAGGCATTGAATGTGAATCCAGCCAGTTACATTAAGCATCAGAGCGATGATCGGCGTCTAAGTATCCCTCAGCTCATCAACTCCGCAGCGGCAGTCGAAAGAGTTCAAAGTTCAAAGAATGTTCAAACAGGAGACACCAGTACCTTTCCCCTCTTCAACTAATCAACCTTTCACGAGAACTTCATGAAATTTCCCGTAATTTCACGCGATTCGTCTCGCTGTCTCCGGCATCAGAGTTTACGCTAACCAATTACGGCTTTCACGCGAGCGTAATTAAAAGAGAACTTAGAGAGCGGCCGCATCTGAAGAAGTGAGATCTAATGCAAGTCGACACGGCCGTCCCATTGTTTACAGTCGCCCGGGTTTGAGGCGAGGGCTTCTCCGTATCGCGCTTTTCGTATCCGCCCGCTCCCCGGGTCGGGAACGGTCGCCACGCTTAATTAATTAGCGGCGCTCCCCAGGTTCTGAAATAGGGCTGATCTTTAAAAAGTTATATCCCTGATTTTCAAAGGGCTGGAAATAGAAGCTGGAACAAAGCAGCGGAGGTTTGTGAACCACCAGTTCAAAGAAACAAGTTAATTAGTTTTCTCAGTAGTAGTAGTCTGCAGATAAGATTATAAAAATGTACACAAATACAGCCGGCGCTGGAGGAACCGGGCCGTGCGACACGCTATTGTGCAGTGATACATGAGTGTTGTTAATGGTCTTTAGAGAGTTTTTGAGATCAAACGTGTTTAAGCAGAAGGGTATGTGAGCACACGCATGCTCAAAACTGTCATGCACAGACAGCAGTAGAACATAGGGGAGCGCACCTTAGTTAAGGAAGTAAATATAATGTTTTCATATTATGAGGTGAATGGCTACAAAATTGAAATTTAGAAATATAAAGACTGTCCATTTCTTTTGGGGAATACTAGTGAGGTGGCGTGCTGGATTTCACACACACTGTACTATGTGTTTATAATACGCAGTGCATGTGCATCTACTGTATATGTTCCATGCCCCTCACCACTTCAGCAACTAGCTTGGGGCTTTTTTCAGGCGAACATTTTGTTCTCTGCTGTGTGCTTTGACTTTAAGCCCAAACAGATTTTTTACATTTCATTTTAATCTTTTTTGTGAAGTGCTCAGGGTTGCTTCGATGAAAAGTATACTTATAATATCTTATAATATAGCACTGCACTGCATTATTTCACTGTGATTTCTGTTCCGTGTTCCGTGTTCTGTGTATTTGGTATATACTGTAGGTGGTTCAGAACATACAGGTAAAGTAGTTTTAGTCTTGTCGTGGCAGTGTAGTATAATGGCGAGGGAACTGGGCTTTTAACGCAATGTTTGTGGGTTTAGTTCCCAGACAGGGAGCTGGTATTGTAACCTTTGAGCAATAACATTAGTAAAGTATCCAGCCTTACACTGTAAATGTATTGTATGTAAATATAAAATCATTCTTCTGCGTAGGTCGCTCTGGATAAAAGCATCTACGTAGCGCTGAAATGTTGCGTGTCATGAGCAGCAACAGTATTTGGGTTTTGCACTTACTTCTGCAGGTGTGTGAAGAGAAGTTTCATTGTGTCGTGGTTGGGCTTTGGTAGCTGCTGTACCAGCTTCTTCACGGCTTGCACCCGCTGTTTATCGTCCTTTGTTTCTGTTAAGAAAATCACACTGAAAATATTAACACCGATATCACACCACGATTTTCATTATCAGCATTCATCCATCCAATGCCATTGTGTGTATTCAAAATATTGTTCCCTTAGACCAGAATTATAGCCCCTGGATGCCAGTAGTACTGCTGGTTTTCAGTCCCCTCTAATGAGGGACAAATTCAGACTGACAGTACCAGGGACAGCAGGTACAGTAAGTGGGATTTCTAGTCAATTGGTGACTTTAATTATTAACTATCAGCAGAGATGGCTCAAGAAAGTATTTGTGCACGGTTAAAACATGAGAAAGGGCCCCCGGCATGCACACACACACACACACACACACACACACACACACACACACACACACACACACACACACACACACACACACACACACACACACACACACACACACACACACACACACACACACACACATACATACATACATACCCCACCTCTAGGGGCCCTCTGAATAGCTATTGCCTTCCTGCCCTTGACTATCAGGTACATAAGAACAGCAGAAGCCCTCCTGGCCTGCAGGGCCTATTCTATCTATCTCTTCTTCGAGCATGGAGATGATGAATCACTTACATTGTCTTTAAGGAATTGTACGTATTGTAATTTGACGACCAGCAAAACCGTTGTGTGTGTGTGTGTGTGTGAATTTCATGAATCCGTTTTGAAATTTATGTTTCTTTCCAGGTGAGGGAATGACAGGGAACCTGATAAATCACAACCCACAGCACCATTAAAAAATGAACTACCGAACGTGGGTCTGCCACTAAGGCGGAAACCTGAACCTGTTAACGCACAACAGCTCGAGTCAGCGATTCCCAGCCCCAAATGACAAACCACGCTGCCTCACCAGCCACCTCTATCTCTGCCCAGATCAGTGATTACTGCAATACAGAGAGGTATAGTGTAGCATCCATTATCATCCAGCAAGGACCAAGTAATCATAATGGTTCTTGAAGTGCCTACCTGCAACAAGTCGGCCGCAACATTTATCACGATTACTTTACAGAGGGAATCCTGCACTTTTGTACGTCTGGCAGGGAAATCGCGATGAATTATTATTGACAGCTATGTAGAAAATTGTACCTTCTGGAGACCATTACTTGTGATAAATCAAAAAGTCGTGTCTCACCTCACAACAGCTCAGAGGTGCTGAGTGCAGGGTTTTTTTTCCTCTCTGTCTTTTTCATATCCCCTCGTTTTTTTGTTTTTTTCCGCGAGGTAGCGGCGAGCAGTTCTGAGCGCGCTCCCAGACCATGAATAACTGTCACGGCCTCCCATTTGTGCCGCTAATGTATACAAATGGGGAATAACCGGCAAAAAACGCTGCGCTATGTTAGCGGGCGATGAAGGGTGAAAATATATTGTTTTGGTTTCTAAAGAAATAAATGCTGAAGTTAAGTAGGCTCCTTTTCCGTGGGTCACTGTCGCGGTAAACTGAGTTATGCGCTGCAGAGTCTTCCAGATTTTTCCCACGTCATTATTCCCGGACGCCTGGAACAATGCCTGGGACTTGCACGAATCATGCACCATTAAAAGGAAACAAACTTTGTGCTATCGGATTATAAAATGCGGATGAGAAAAAACAAACATTTGACTGGATGCACCAGCGGGACATAATTCAGCATTTCAAGGGCTATTTACTTGTATATTTATAATTCTTCACCTAAGTACTTTCCCTGGGTTTTCTGAAAAAAATAAGTCATACAAAGAACACCACAGACATGTGAAATAATTCCCTGTGTTTTGGGAATATGAGATAGATTTCTCAGCTGTCACTCTTTGTCAGGAATACATCCCTCTCTGTTGAGCCTCACTCTCCTGTCTTTATTGCTGTGTTAGGGTTATTAATATTAATGCATGACATTAATCCAGCTGAACGCGGGCCTCTCGGACAGGCTTCTCTGCCTGAGTGAGCACCTAGCTGTAGGTGCTGCCAGCTTTGATTATCCGCGCACAGTGATGCTTCTGTTCCAAATGACAATGAACCCAGACAAGCCAGGCCACTGCTGCAGCTCAATACAGCATGCGTATGATGTCAAATAAGACCAAAGACATCGCTCGGTAGAGGAAAACTATCTGTATCTGTTATTACAGTTCACTTCTGTCCGCAATCTCATCTCACATTGTTATTTTCAAAAATTGCTATCACCATATTTCAAGTTTTTTCGCTCATAGACTAGCTGTCCCTAGGTTATTTGTACCTGTTAGAAAAACAGAAATGGTGGCACTCAATTGAACTGGAGGAAGTGAACATATTGAAATCAACTGTACTAGTCTAAGTGGATTGGATTGGTTGTATTCAGCTGTGCTGGTGCAAGTGAATGGACTGAATTCACCTGAACTTGTGGAATGAACGGACCGAATTGAACTGACGTTAGTTGTATTTATGCCCATGCCTTGCTGTGCAATATCCTGAGCTGACTACTCTTTGATGGATTGGAACAAGAGGCTAAAAGGTAACGGGGTATCGAGAGACCTACTGTCCGTTCAGCCTGCGAGACATTTATAATATCGCTTATTGCAGATTCAGCAGCTTTGCTGCTCATGTCCGCTTCCTGCAATCATTTTCTGCAATCTATAGTACTTTCTCACCTAAACATAATAAAACCTGGGCAAAAAAGGAACGTTTAATCACAGTGTAATGACAAGGTGCACGTGTCATGTTTTAGATCTTAAGGATTAAGAGCTACAGTACAAACACACAGCATATACTGAGTTTAGCCGCAAAGCCCTAGCTCTTTTTACTTAAATAATATTATTAAGGGCACCTACCGCTGTTTCCCTAACAGTTCTAATTATCATTTAATAATAATCTCTTGAAATTGGATTCAAACTGAATCTAGAATTTTATGGAAAGGAAATATTTGGAAAAAGTGCTTGCCGAGTCCACACCAAGGACATTTTTCTTTTTGAATATCTATTATAGATATAATCTATTCTTGTGCCATTTACATATGGATGTTAAGACATTTGAATGTATAATCAGGTACAGACTGTCAGGTTCTGTGTTTTCTATTTTCATTTTTTGTCTATGTCCTTCATTTATTGTTACGCTCTGTGCTCACTGTAGTCTGTTTCCTGGTTGTTCCATTCATTTGTTTGTCTCCGCCTTCCCACTCCTTATTTGTCTCCGCCTTCCCACTCCTTATTTGTACTTCCTTCCTGTCTACTGTCATTGACTCCACCTGTGTCTAGTTTAGCTACGTGTATTTAAACCCCTTTGTTTCTGTCTTTCATTTCCAGATTTTGTGTCCTGATCATACTCTCCAGCGGTATTTTCTGATTTACTTCTGTTTCGACCTGTTTAGTATTAAACCTCCGCCTTAAACCTGGATTCTCCTTTTGTTTGGACTGCTAGAGTGTTATTAACCCTTTGCTTGTGACATCAACCATGTATTGGATTATCCCTACTGAACCCGTTTGCTTGTGTACCATCCCTTTGCCTTGATACAGATATCAGGCGTTTTCAAACTGCCTGATATCTGTTACAATTGTCCGCTGGAAATCGACCCCTGCTTGTCTCATATATTCTCATATTAAGTTAATAAAGACTTTAACGTTAACTTCTGTGGTCTCACTCATGGGTTCAGTGTTCTGGTCTCTGACAGAATACTTATGTCAGTTACATGATTGTTTTTGATTCAAATAATTTTCTATGCTTTACTGAGCTTGTCTGGTGTGTTTGAACCTAAGTGCAAGCCCTGCCTTCTGGTCCTCCTGGTTGGCTCAGTTGCACCAGGCAAGATCAATCAATTCATGTATTTGACCCAGGTGTGATCAGGTGTGGTTCGACAGCCAGTGTAGATTTTCAGAGCACGTCATTCCCTGTTCATTTAGCTCTTCAACCCCTGACATCCACCTTCCCCCTGATTCTTGCCCTTACCTGACCTACTGAAGCACTGGGAAGCCAGCAAAGGTTAGACTACATGAAGGGCCCACACCAGATGCTCATCACACTTAAGTGTTTTTGCGATAGGCTGATAATCGCTGAGAGTAAATCTTGGCTTTAGCCTTACAGTAAGAGCATCGAGGATTTGGACAGAGCATTCGGTCACATGCCTTTTTCCAATTTGCAGAACAGATGTTTGCACGGTTTAATATGTTTCACTCTTCTTTTTTTTGGACTGGGGATTGGTGGGTCGATGTGAGTTGGTGGCAGGAGGATGTTGATATCTTCCAGGAACACTCATTTAGGCTATATTTGCTAGACTGGCACGCTTGCATTTCAGTAGGATTAATACAGATTATTTAAAGAAAACAACTAAACTTGACTCTTTCTCTCTAATGAATATGTAATGAGCATAGGATGTGCTGTATGGAGCACATCACAGTTCTGCGGGCAGCTGAATTACTTATTTCTATCATAGTTTTGAGCTTGCTGTTCAACCTTGGGTTAAATAGTCCACCACATTCAGCAACTCCGGAGAAAATTATTTCATGCCTCTTGACACTTCAAGCAACGGAAACGGGTGAGCCCTAATGGCCAACCAGGACCCATAGCCATTGCATACAAGCTAATGGCCAGACAGAATGCAATTGAAAACAAAATCTGGAACGTCCAATTGTATTCATCAATTCTCATTGCAGCAACTGCCGATATTGATTCAGAAGAGTATAATGACTTCTTCTCTTGATTTAGAAAAGTGTGTGCTCTCCTCCTCAACAAGTGAAGTCAACTTCTCATGACAATACAGTCAACAAGTCAGACTCACACAAACAGGAGTCAGAGGAAGATGCTTCACGTACAGTTTCAGCAGGCGGACTTTCGTGATTAGTCCTGGGGGGCTGCCTGGCTGGCCGCAGTCGGTACTGGCACAGCCCGATACCAGACTGCGGGGCCTGTCCGTGCACTAGAACAGTGCCTCAAAAGGACGAGTTGCCATTTGGGCCTTTCTGATTGAGGAACTGGCCAGAACCCCTCCAAAGCCACCCAACCCCCCACCCCCCCTCCACCCTCCCTTGGCACAACCCAGTCAAGTGCTCACTTTGAACCACCGAGACGGGTAATCGCAAGTGCCCTGTGACCTGGCATTGAAGCAGGCAGCAGATGCCCTCGTAGGCATTGGGTTGCCAGGTTTGCAAAACTGCACACAGACAGAACGTGGTCTGTCATGGAAGGCACAGGGCTTACCCCTTGCCAAAGGTGATTCCCAGCGGAATACGTCTCAACTTCTTTTCTGAGTTATAATTTATTTGTTTATTAATTTTTTTGTTTTTTGTTCCATGATTGGGACTTTCTCCCATGCATTAGGGATTATCAGAGTGCAAGATTAATTGCAAGAATTGGAAGAGATGTGTTATTTTACTTTGTCCTATATTATTAGATATTATTATATTATTTTATTAGATGATTGTAAAATATATTATGCAAACACTTCCACCATACAGTGGAATAGTACTCTCCACCTGTTGGACGGCAATTAAAGCCCTCTTGAATATAGTTCTAATCAAATACCAACTGCTAAATTAAAGACAAAAAAGTTCTGCTACTTTCTAATACTTACCTATTACTACTCACGTTTTTATCTCACCCCAATGGACACCCCTCCCTTAGAGACATGAATAAGAACTTGACAAGGAACTGCCAAGTGAAACCCCTTGTGTGCCAAAAGGGCGGTGCTCAGTTCACGTAGCGAGACTCCACGTGGCAAATTATCACAGCTCATTTTCCCACTGTACTGAAAGACATGAAAGAGACCGCAGAAGAGTCTCCTGTTCCTCCAGCCTTACCCTTTGGAGAAAAGGTCTTGTCTGCCAAAGGTAACACTGCTTTCATTTGCATCAAGATAACCTGAGGGAAATGAGGTTTCTCAGACCAAGTAATTCACGGCGAGCTCTAACTGAAGCTCTGCGGTATTTCAACACGTATGGAAGGGTGCCTGTGAGCACAGTGGTGACGGCATGAACAAGCTCACATGTTATTAACGCTCCAAACACCAATCTCTGTGCTCCCCTCACTGAATAAACTGGAGCAGCTTATTCTTGCTGATGTTTGTGAAAAGGCCTCGAATTAGCAACCATCAATCATCTCCATCTCACTGGTCAGTCTGACCCAAACTATGATATACAGTACAGCTGAAGAACCCCGTTTATCTCAGGTGAAGAACGGTAAGGAGCACTTCTGGCTTTGCATCCAGATGCAAGGATCCACTAGCAGCCAGTTGGCTTCTGAAAAAGTTCTGAAAATATTTAATCTCTTTGAAACATTTCAGACTTTCGGTCCACCTCTGTCCCTGATGTGTGTATATTTCAGAGTGTATGCCCTAAATCAGGGGACTATCTCAAGCCAATTCACTGTCCTCCACAGTTCAGAGAAGTCAGAGAAAACTAGGAAGAAGTTCCATCCATTTTAAGTTTGTTGTACTTCTTTGACTGGTTTCAACCCCAATTTCTCCATGAAAGAAGCAGATAATTAGCAGTTTTCAGCAAACAGAGTGGCCTGTCACTTTCTTTGAAGGTTTTATTTGGCCCCAACCAAGAGGCCACTGTCAGATTAAAACCTCATTTTTTTCAATCTTCGTTGCCTGTACAACGGACGGCATCCATTAATTATTCGTCCACTGCAGCCAGGCACAAACTGGACAGACCCCTCTCAGGCCAGATGGTGAGTACATCGTTATTTACATCTATCAGGCCCGAATTCTCAGGCTAGATTACTTCTCCTCAGACAACATCTTTCTCTCAGCCCAAGACCCAATAGCCGAGGATTGAGAAGCTGCTGTGTTTGCCATTTGTTTTTCCTTTTTTTATTTCTATTTTTCCTTCAAACATACAGCTCCCGAGCATTTGCTGCGCTTGCTGTCTTTCGGAATCCATTGGGGTTTTTCCGTTTTTCGAGAGCATTCGGGGTCAGCGCTAACTGCTGATGCACACCTTCTTCTACCTTTTAACACCGATGACCCCGCCTGCTAATCTCCGCAATGGGCCTCTAGTGGTTCTAATATAAACGAGGGCCTTGTTATACAGTATAGTGGAAGGATGATATATTCCATTGGAAGATGTCCAAAATTGGATGTGGGAACTTGATTTGTGCCATTATACTGATCTTCAGCAGTCCAGCAACATTAAGGATTTTTTAAATATATTTATGTAGTATCACTGGAAAAGAGATCACTTTAATATGCATAACATCTAAGGAAAAATGTTAAAGTGGGCTAAATTAATTCTGACGTCCTTTGGCTGCGAGTTCAGGAAATAGCAAAATGGGCTCTGATAAAAATCAAACCCTTTCCCCAGCTGCCAATTCCAAATTACAAACTTATTGCTCATTTGCAGATAAGCATTTGGTAGAAGTTAGTAACGTCTGGCGCATACAGTTCTAGTTTTGATTATCCTTTATAGTTTGAATTCACATTCACCTTTCCTCTCCATCCATACAGTTTGGAATCATACCAAGTGTTATTCAACCTGGTTCACTTACTGCACGGTGAACCTTAACTGCCTATGATGAAAGGCCGTGTGTTCTCCAACACACAGCAAGAGATTATTGAGAAGCTCTGTGAGCCTTTTCACCCCTGTACTAGCAGCTATATTTTGTTATCTGTTCACTTAAAACCGTCATTCACGTGGTAAACGAATAAGACGGTGCCGATATTTTGGGGGAAATGGTCATTTTTCAATCAGCTTACCTTGAACCACGCTATAATTAGCAGCAGTTACAGCGTGAAAATGATTGGTACCCTTAATGAAAACGGAGAAAAAAGGCTGCATATATGTAATACACAACGTGGATAATGATCGATGTCAAATAATGAATGGTTGCAAACTTGCCAGGAAGAGGTTGCAAGTGCATATTATCCCCAGGGATGGTAAGAAAGATGAGGGTGGCCATAAGTAACCCAAGGATCGCAGTTTAAGAATTTTAGAGATGGTTGTGTTTTGGGGTCACCAAGTAAAAAAAAAACATAAAATGACAGAAAGACTGCCCTTACTGACGAAGAACATGACTTGGAGAGAGTGCTATGGTCTGATGAGTCCAAAATGTTAAATTTTGGTCATACACACCATCAAAATAGAATGGGTGAGTCATTTATGTTTTGGAAATGTTTTGCTGCCAGTGGATCAGGGGCACTATTTAAGATCAATGGCACAATGAATTCAACAAAGTACCAGGAAATCCTGGCAGAAACTCTGGTTGCCTCTGCTAGGAGTCAGAGTCATAGGTAGATTGTCGAGTAGGACAATGACTCCAAACATACATCAAAAACAATAACCATCTTCTGCAGTGGCCATCTCAGTCTCCAGACTTAAAGTAAAACACATGATCTGAACTGAAGTTCTGCATGGAGGAATGTTAAAAAATAATATGCTCAGATTTTACAGAAATGGACCTAGGTAAACAGTGAAAGCAACCTTTACTTATAATGGTAGAAGTCAAAGAGATTATTTTCAATCAGATTATGACCTGAATTTTTTAAAAATGTAAGAAAAAGAAAATCTAAATGGCTCAATATGGGCATTATTGAAGAGTCCCAGCAGTTAAGACCACTGTTTTAGCCACCTATTTAGTTTCTAAGGTGATTAATGTCTTGCTATGGCACCAAACCATTAAAGCTGAGAAGGGATCCCCTCTGGGTGTTTGACTAAACACAGGTACAACAACACACTTCCACACATACTTACAGTGCACACATTTCGCATAAGTTGAAAGTTCATAGTGATACACATTCTTTAAAAATTAATAAACATGTATTAGTGCAATACTTAAGATTTACATTTGGTTTAGGCATAAAATATATACATGATGTAAAATATAACTACTGTCCACTTTAACTTGGCCTCATTAAAATATTATGTTGGTATGCAAAGAGCCTTCATGGAGCTCAATCAATCACAGGAATTGTTTATGCTATGAGATA
Source organism: Conger conger (assembly GCF_963514075.1). NCBI lineage: Eukaryota > Metazoa > Chordata > Actinopteri > Anguilliformes > Congridae > Conger > Conger conger. Next base: position 60,619,811 of record NC_083762.1, read on the forward strand.
CTTTACCTATAGGGTTCACCTATCTTAAAAATTGCGCTTTGCTGTTTAAAAAACATATTGTGGTTAACAATTGATTCAAACTCTATTGTGTTACCTTGTTGCATTATTAAGCACTGGCCCATAATCACACATTCAATGTCTAAAATGTTCTTGATTGTGTTTTATTTAATTATTATAAAAAATATTATTACTTTATTATTATTATTATTATTATTATTATTATTATTATTATTATTATTAAGCTTTCTATATAACTTGTTGTTGATTAAAGAACCAATCCAGGCAAATATTTGCAAAGTGCTAATAACCTTGCAGGTAGTGATTTAAGATTTTAAATGTGTGTTTTTTCAGCTTTTAGGTAATTAAAAGCAATGTCTTGGAGGATCTTATTTGTAATTTATTAAACATAAAAAGCTCCATGATAAAATATAGAAATTAGATATATTTTGCATTTCAAAGATTGAAGCTGACAACTTTCTTGCATGCAAATGAGGTTGCGATTCGTTAAAAAATGTATTTGAAACCAAATTATTTCAGAATGCACTTACTATAATAATGTGGTACACAGATAAGGGGTACACAGGCTGCTAAAAGCCACTGATGTCTCCGAAGTGCTGAAATGAGTTTTTTTCTGCCATTGTCTATTAATGCTCTTTTAACAGAAAGACGCATATTAATAAATTAACAGAATTGGTAATAGATTTGTTAATTACAAATTTAAGAAGCTCCACAGTGTTGTTTTCCCAATATGTTTTTCCCCCACTTAATTCAAAAGCAGAATTGCAGATGCATTGATTAATAATTGATGTGGAAATGTGAAGCTGAGAAACAAGTAAACAAAGAAAAGAGAAGTTTGTCACTTTCACAAAATGCGTATTGCCCAACAGCTTGAGTTGGGCAGAATTTGCACGTTTGTCTTCACACAATGCACCTATAAGATTCATTTGTCATATCTGTTCTCTTTCGTTCTTTTATCTCAATGGGCAATTTGACTCAATCAAATATCTTTGATTAAAATCTATTTGTTGTGCCGATATGTTGCTTCATCAGGATGGACTGAGGAAATCACTTTTTTTGTCAAGACAAATATTCATTTAACTAGGTTTGAGTTGGGTGACACAATTTTTTTTCTTTGTGCAAACATTGTTGAATAAAAACAGTGTTTACCTCAAACTTTTCAGTGAGGAAGCAGAGGGCCTTTTCAGCCTGTAGATCTGTTGAAGATCTGTGAAATAATTTAACAATAGAGCACTGGCAGGACACAGCCCTGGCATATAATATGGCAGAAATACACTAACTGCTGATACTGATTGATGTTATGCAGTAACAATCATCTTGACCAGAAAGCCGTCCTCTAAGAGCTGGGGAAAGAGACATCTTGAATCCTGGCATTGTCCATTTTCGGCAGGCGAATTTTGACACCGAAACCCTTGCAAACAACCCCCCCGCACCCCACCTCCGTGATATCAGCCCGACAATGTTAGTCAGCAACGCTCGTAAATACCCAATTCATCAACGCGGGAGCGATTTCGAAACGGGGCGCTCACAAAAGGCCGAGCTTGTCAGCGAGAGAGACAGGTGGTGGCGGATCTCGCTCTGATACGGAGCGATATGAATAATATATTCCGCGGAGAAGCGTGCCAGGGCCCAGGCGGTAAACACAGCTGCTTCCTCTCTCTTCCAAAAGAACAGCTTGGCGGGACGGAAACCAGGGAGCCCATCCCACCTGAGCACCGGGGACTATTAACTAATCAAACACGCGCGCTAAGTAGTGAGGGAGGAGGAGCCCAGAACAGGGGCGGGGCTAAAGTTTGTAGTTTGAAGTTTGTAGTTCTGACTTTCCGGCCAGGTGGACCAGTACACACACGGGACTATGGGAAACTGTGGAAGAATGACATAACTTTTTCAAATGCTCAATGCAAAAGTCATCACTGGAGCCAAAAAGGTTGTTCTAATATTTAGTAATCTAGTATTGCAAGCATTATTTCAGAAATATAGTTCTGGGTTTAGAGCTTCAAAAGCTGGTTGTTTCGATATGAATGTCTTTCTAATGTTAGACACAATAACAGGAAGCCAAAGGTACACAGTGAGGACTGGCGCTATGAGTTGTCAGCAATTTTCTGGGTTTAACTCACTGTACACCCATGACAATCTGCTGAGGACAGTAACATCCGTTGTATCAATTCAGCATCAACTGTGAGCGTCTGTGGTAACTAAACTCTTAATAAAGTTTAGTTTCAATATCTTCACTTTCACGTCAGAGCAGAAAAAGTGAAGGCCCAGGAGTGTCTCAGTAACTCTGCAACAATGGGAAGTGTTTGTTTCTTCGGGGGATGAGCAAAGGGAAGGGGGGGGGGGGGGGTTGGGGGTGCTCAGGGACAGATTTTGATGTTCCAAAAAATCTATAAATCTTGCAAAGGCCATCTGTCTGGTGCGAGCTTAGTACTTACAACCAAGAATTTACCCTTGGGTCCATTTTCTTATTTTTTTACATTTTTACAGGGAGCTTCTGAGCTAATTGTAGACCTCAGGTGAAATATTATTGCAAAATAATAACAGCAGAGTGATCTTATGATCTGTGACTCATGATTGGGAGTAAACAGGACAGTGCGTCAGTGTCATGCAAAAGTACTTGTCTTTTTTTTTTTGTTATTATGTTTTGTCTCTCATCCAGCTTCACATACTGTAGATATCTCGTAACTGTTGAAGTTTAAAACATTTTCTAAAAGCTGTTCCAGATAACTCCTATTTTTTTGGAAAATAGGTGATTTTGAGTGATGCTGACGTAGGATAACGTAGGATAAGGAACGCGGGTAAACTCTGAACTTTCCCCCACTGCGTCAGGACAGAAAGAAACACGGCTAAAAAAAGGATTCCATAACCAGCAAACAAATGTGGATTTCCTTCATGAGTGATTTATGCTGTACATTGTCTTATTGAGTTATATTATTTCACCAATAATGTCCCTTTATATTCTCACCCATATTGCAGATTACATTGGGATCGCTGCCATAAAAGTCCTATCATCAGCTTTGCTCGACACATCGAGGGAAGGACGAACGACTGCGGTCCCAATTTGGAAAATTTAATTAATAGAAGAAAAAGGCCAGGAAAGGTTGAATTAAGTACAATATCAATTCTGAAGCAGATTCTGATTCCCGTCCTCATTTGCCAGTCCATTTATTGTAATTGAAGTTTGTGTGCTTGACCAAAGTAGCTCCACGTCCCTCATCAGTATAACGACTTTGTGGTACCTCATTGTCCGTTCCTGGAATTGTGCTCATGACTTTTCTTTAAAGAGCTCTATGCTAACAACCAAAATACAGCAAATTAGAATGGGCCCAGTATCTTGTTCACCCCTCTATAGGGTATTATTTCAGGGTAATCATGTACTGTACACAACCTACTTGGAGGGTTGGAGGGGAGGGGTGTTGGTAGTGATGGGGATACTCTATAAGTTCCGGGAATTGCAATCTCAATTAGTGACTTGCAATTGCACTGCTTTCTTAATCACCCCCAAAACAACTGGCCTCGGGAGCTCCGCTAATGCACCCCATTAAAATGGCCGCCTAAAGAAGGCTCCTAATGGCAATAATCGCTCATGGTCACCACTAAGAAAAGCCAAAGTTTTGACTTGAATTAGGAGTGATGAATGAGCAAGGGCTGCAGTGTCAGAGAGCATGTTATCCGGGGAGCGATGTGTAAAAGACCATGGCCTATGTCCGAGCTGCCGTGAATTGTGTCAGGTTTTGAGCGAAAAGTCCAGTCCAGTTTACGCCGGGGAGAAGACGGGGCTTATGCGAAGCAAAAGTGAACGTACTGTCCATTCTGATTCTGGTTAGATTCCCACATCCCCTTTCCAGCAGCTCTACAGCGACTCCTGCTGATAGAGATCGCTTGGACTGTACAGAATAGTGAGACCTGCTGCAGAGAGTCTGAGAACCAGTGACATAAAAAAAAACGGCCTCACCGTTATTCTTGGATGTTTTCTTAGAGTGGTTAAACTTGAGAAATGTGTTTATGAATAGGGCACTGCTCTGTCCATCAACTACTATACATAATTAACTGTTATTGAAGTGCTTTCAATAACATTAATTAAAAAAGGCTTTTAATTGGAGAAAAAGCAACTCGTTAAAGTACATTCCAACTTTTTCTGGAATGTGATGCTTATTTTTTGGAATTATAATTTTTTTTTAAATATAAGATTAAGAAATACACAACTAGCTGACCATTATATTATACCATCACAATTCATTTCTGCTTCATACGTTTTTCTTCCTCAGTGAAACTTTGTCGGAGTAAAAAGTTGGTCACAGTTCAGGGAACTATGCGAGAATAAAAATGCCATTTATTATGTTTCATTTCATTGATTTTAATGTATGGTTTTATTTATTTATTTATTTATTATTATTATTATTATTATTATTATTATTTTTAATAACAAGTGTTTCTCTGTGATATATGTTTCCAGTATTTCCTTCTGTTGTGAGACCAAGGACTTCTTCTTTAGTGTAACAGTTGTATGGACTACATTTTGAACTGTTTCTATGCAAATTCATCCAGCCATGTGCTTTAAAGACTGTTGAAAGGGCTTGGGTAACTCCACCTCAAAAGCTTCCCATATAATAGCCATTTCTGACATTTTCTGATGTTTCGTAGACCTATGACCTAAATTTTAGGTTTTCATATCCTTTATTGTGTTGTACCCAGAGAATCTGAGAGTGTATCTCTTAATTTTTCCTAATTACAGATTTTCTGTGTATAAGAGTGCTGTGCGTTATGAGTGACCCTCCCCCACTGTGAAATCAAGAGGAAAGGGTTCCAGGTAAAGCTAATTATATCCCCTGCTATGCGGGGACTTTGCAGTACTAATTAGATGCCTAAACTCGGTCTGAAAGTGATCGGCATTGACAATCCATGCCCCTGCTCATCAGTAATGGGACGGAAGCAGCCAGAGGACAGAGGGTATTTGGTCCTTGCGTTCAGTGTGTAAATATTCATTGATATTCATATGATACTTGGGAATTGTCTTGATTTCGCCTTGTGGTTTGGCACAGCCAAAAGCGTTTCAGAAGCGCTGAGGGGTGCATTAATTCTGGAGTCTTTATGTAAAAATTAGATTGAAAGGGCATTATGGACAGCTCAAAGAACCTGCTCGAGACGTGCTAACGGCGAGAAAAACAAACAGGCAAACACAAACACTCTCAGTAATGCGCCGTTTAAATCTCTCGCACCTTGTGCAGATTTACTGGTGTAAGCTAGACGGGTGAAAAAGAAAAAGAGTGTAGCAGGAGAAGACGTAGCACACGTAGCACAGCAATGATCACAATTATTTCATTTCGTTATGGTAACACAGGTTGTTAATGAGCCTAATTAAGCATTTTTCCATGCTCATTATGATTGGCCGAGTCACACTGGGATGCGGGTCCACAATTAGACATGTGACGAAGGTCCTTAGCCTGTCAGATGGACCGCATCGACGCGGGGGCGAAACTGGGGCAGCCGGACAGCCCTTTCTCCCGGCGGACCACCTCTCACGCACACACACACATACGCGTGTGCACGCGTGGGCGAGCGCACGCGCACACACACACACACACGCATGTGTGGGCGGGCGCGCACACACACACACGCACACACACACACACACACACACACACAAACTTCCCTGGAACCTGAACAGCGGGCCGCAGATGGCCCTCTTGCCGTTCCGAGCTCAGGCATGGCGAAGATCGCGGTCTTTGAGAGCCCGCATGATTTATTCATGGTACTGGGTGACGGTCAGGGGGAGAACGGAGGCCAGAGAGTTTCTGGGCACGTCCATCAGAGCCTGATTGAGATGAGTCAAAAAAAAAAAAAAACAAGGGTGACTCGAATCGGACAATCTGGTGACAGCGTCTGTCGGGGCTCCATAGCTGGCTATGCCCTTTTGGGAGGGGGAGAAGCAAAGCCCCCCCCTCCCATACTGGAGTGAGATATCTGGGTGAGCTAGTAAGGAGGTTGGGAGGGGGCAGGTGGTGGAAGATTATTTGGCTAAGCCATGTGGACAGGGCCGGATGTAAGAAGATAGGACTGGGATGAAGACAATAGTTCAACAGGAACTAGCTTATCTGGAGAGGAAATGCAAACATACCTGGTTATCTTACAATATATAACTATGATTTCTGTCAACTTTGACCAACAGCCTGAAATATCAGCACATTGATTAATTGCCATGTTAGGGGAAAAATACATTCTTCATTTTGTTTCATTCGTAATAAACTGAGATAATCAGATTCAGAGAATTTGACAAAGAGAAAGATTGACATTTGAGGGCGCGAGAGAGAACATAGCATGGATGGATGAGAAAGATAAATACTTGATTGATTTGCTGTTTCTTTATTACACACACTATCCTCCACCATTACATGCAACTAACACATTCTAATAAAATATCCTAACTCTCCTCAGACCCACCCTCAAACCCCCACCATACGTTGAGAGAGAGAGCGAGAGTGAGCAAGAAAGAGGGAGCAGCAATTTCTGCTAAATATGTGACAGTTTGCCATAGCCAGAGAGTGAGGAAGTTTCTATAAGTTCCCTTCTTGAGCTTTTTTTTGATATTCTTTTCTTAGCTATTGTTCAATGTCACAATCACTGTTGCACGCAAACATATGTTTGCATTCTGCGTATATATGTTTATGTATATGACTATGTTCATTGTATGTTTTATATTTATTTTTTCTCATACTTTGGAAATATGTAGTATCCACCGTATGTCGTTGTGCCAATAAAGCTAATTTAAAAGAAGAGATTTTTGAAGAGAGAAAGAGAGAGAGAATGCGAATCTGCTTTGTTCGCTGTGGTTTGGGAGCGCGGTTAGGGCTGTGTCCCCAACTTCCTGCCCACAGCCCGGAGGGTTCCGTGGGAGGAGAGCGATACTGGGGGGCATGTTTTAGGGGCTCCAACTGGCCCGGCCTGATGCCACTTAATACCCCCCAACAGGCAGGAGAAGGGCCTGTCTCTTTTCATGCAAGAGCGAACAAGCTTTCATACCAGAATGCCAACTACCGCAGCACCGTGCCTCTTCTCCGGTTGCTTGTTTTAATTTTACAGCAGACAGAATGGACATTGTTCTTTTTCATTACTGATTCTATTGTAACAATGTGCATAAATACTGTATTTAAGCGTAATTTTGTTTTGGAACGGCCGGCCAGATTATTGCATGTTTACCCCGAAAACATAAGTAAAAAGATTATGTTTGCTGACGACACTGCCAGACTTGTTATTGGACATAAATAAAGCAAGCAGTTTAGCTCTTTTTTTTCCACAGTGCTTCACTGGTGCGCTTTTATGTGGTCGCAGCCCCAACTAAACGAGCAGCAATGGATTCAACTGATCTGATTCCAGTCACAGGAAGCCAGGGAATTTAAAGGATGACAGATGAAGTGAGACAGATCTCCATTTACAAGGATGGCAGTGAGGTAATCTGTGCCTTACCCCCGCATTTCATGGGAAAGAACATACACACAATTACAACTATCAACTATAAGTGCCTTTTTTGTTGTTCTTGAATAACATCATGAATTTCATCAGTTGGCAAGGCTTAAAATAAAAAGTGCAAGTCTCAATAGAAACATTGTATTGCAAAATGACGGCTATCAATACTTTAGGTCCTCTGCAATTTCAGGCTATCGATGATTTAGGACCAATGCAATTTAGCATTGCGCTATTAGGCACATCTACGAGAGAACAGTAAGTAACAATTTGGAGAGAGATACGAAACATAATCATAATAATATATAATATTGAAAACACAGTTAATAATACTATGATTCTGAAATAGACGCAAACTCCAACATTATATATTTTGTCACTCCATCAGACGCTTACCAGAGGCAGATTTCTGTATCCCTGGTGGAGACTCTTGGTTAATGGACTCAGCTGAGGGGTTACACTTGTGGAAGTCGCTCTGGATAAGAGCATCTTCTAATTTATTGTAATGTAATGTAATGTAATGAGTAGCTCTGCAGGGCATAGGGTGTAACTGCTAACAATTAGGAAATGAGCCCATTCCGGCTCAACCCCAGCATCATCCTCTATTGGGCGAGTGTCTGGGTGTGAGAGCCTTTCTGGATTAAAGAGAGAAAGTACCAATGAGAAGCCACTTTATGTACCCAGGGTATATTATTACCATAAGAGTAGGGAGACCATTGGTCAGATAGTTCTGGTAATTTACCTTGAGGGAGTAGGGGGAGGGAGAGAGAGAAGGGGGGGGGGGGGGGGCTTTACATAGTGAGAGTTAAGCTAATATGAAGTCTTTCTGACCAAACCCACACCCCACTGCACAGTGAATCATGAGTTTGAGATTAGCGGCCAGCGGAGGAAAGTTTTAAGGTGTAAAATTACAGGAGGCGAAAGGCTAATGTTAACAGGATTAGCTTTATCGGCCACACGCGAGAGAGCTGACGGGCTAGCATTAAGGGCAATGCAGAGAAACACATGAATATGTAGAGAGCCGGGGGTCTCCTTTTGAAGCCGAGCATATGTGTGTGTGGGGGGAGGTTTTGGGTGCAGGATATAGGGTGGGGTGGGATGTGGTGTGGAAGGGGGGTGGGGGGGGCGGTGCAGGGGACAGTCACAGCATTTATAGCTTGGCTGTTGTCCTCGTTTGAGACCCCTCAGTCTGGGTAGACAGGGCTGAAATTTGGGGGGCAGTATTACAAGTTAAAAATATGCGGACATTTCCAGAACTTGTATTCTAGCCTTGTTCTTTATCCCAATTGGGGAATTTCCCTCCTTAACAGGATGACAAACGATACTGAATACAGCTGACCAATGCGGCAGGAGATTAAGGAATAACAAGATTTCATAACTCCTTAAAAAAATCAGGAACTGAAACACTGTAAACAGATCACATGAAATTTCAATTTATGCTCTCCATGGTGACAGAGAGTAAAGTAAACAAAGGTGTCCTCTAAGTGAAGCAGATGAAGAAGGCGAAACGATGTTGTCAAAGCTGTTTTTATTTCTCCCCGTTTGAATCAGATATCTCTGAATTATTTTGAAATTTCCCCATGCAGATGGATGACAGTGTTAATTCTTAAATGGCACAAACATAATCTAGCAGCCTTATTCAGGATGTTGATTTATAGATAGGGCTCGGGTAGTTAATTGCCGAGCACGGCTTGATCAATCAAAGCCTTTGAGCTGCTTTCTAAGCTGCTGCGTTCTTATCTTTGGCCGCTATTTGGAAACTAACAATGCATTCATATTTGTGCAAACAATTTGTTTATGTGTGTTTCTCAAAATCACACTGCTGCAGCATTAGAAAGAAACCCCTTTTCCTCTTAGATGCAATAAATGCACTGATTCTCCCTTAATGGGAGTGAAGTAGTTTGTTTGCATGAGACAAAGTAATCTGTGTTTTCTGGGAAAATGAAGAGAAATGTATATGCATTTCCTGCAATGAGGCTAGTGAATCAGGCAAGCGTCTGTATGTGATCTGCAGTTTATTTGAGGTCATTAATCTTGATTGGATGTCCTGTGATTATCTCAGGGAGAGGCTCTTTGAGGTACTGGGAACAGATGAAATGTCACATTCATGCCCAAATTATTTAGTGTAAAGCAAGTGTGGGTGAATGCCATCTACGTGCTGTCATTGCTGTTTGTTTCCGCTCTGATCCCATGAGAAGTGCGCCCCCTAATGGATCCAAAGTGACACAGCAAGGTATAAACCTTGAGAAACACTGCTTCATGTTTTTTTTTTAATTGTCGTGAAATTTAAAATAAAATTAAGAATATACATACACATGTATCATATTTAAATATCACTTGGTATTGTTTCTTTAAAAAAAGGCTTAAGCAATCAACACCCATAAATCTAAAATGGGTTATTTGTTTCTGTTAAAAAACAAATTCTCTGAAATAAAGCAAAACAGATGGAAGATAAATATTTTAGAGAAATGATGAGGCGACTAATGAAATATTATCACATTCTCAGACTTAATAGTTCACCCAGAGAGCGATGAATTAACTTTGACTGCATGAGGAGCAGGAAAGTACTATCTGTTGCCTGATAGGTCTTTATGCTGTTATTCAGCTGTGTCCTGTGTGTTTGTCGCACTTGTTAACATGTTACCATCTACCCTGTAGTTCCAAAACCAGGTCTACTGCCATTCACAGCTGCCACTACACCAGTTAGTGACCTTTTGCTTCACCACGCTTCCCAAATCACCCTCATCCAAAATGAATAACCAAAAACTAATAAACAAAAAATAATCTGTTTTTGTACCCAGCATAGATAAGGAACAAAACTTCAGCACTGCACTGATTTTGCCAAATAATTTTTGTATACATTTTTAAATACATTTTTTAATATCCCCACTACCATCAAACCTAAATAAATAAAAACATAAAACGTGAGAGTCCCCTATTTGAGCACTGACCAAGATCCAGCCGTTGGTTAAAACAACAAGTAGACTTATCACCAGATTAACAACCTACAGCATAAGGAGTTTCTAACTTCCTAAGAATTTGAAGCATGTTGCAAATACGTTCTCACTAATATTTGGATGCTAAGCTATCACGTCATAATGAAGTTCAGAGCACTTTCTTGAGTCATTCTGGACAGGAACATCAGCCAAATGATGTCAATGCAAATAGGCGAATGAATAAAGAAACATCTTTGAGGCCTACTCACTTATCGCCTCCACCAACGGTTCGAAGAACCGGTACGGAAACAGCGGCTCTGGAAGCTCCCGGAAAAACATCTTGAGCGCTCCGGTGACCACGTGGATATCTTCCCACTGGCAGTCGTCCAAATCCAGCTCGTCTTCTGGGAAAACAAGAGAAGCGATGGAACAACCGCTTTTAATGAAACAATTACACTGCACTAATTATTATGTTAATGTTTGCCGACTATCAACAGCCAGTGCTAACAGCCGTGTGCACCTAGAGGTTTAACGCAGTGCGCTTTCCCTCTCTTTTCCTCTCCCTCTTAGGAAAGGGGACTGCCGTCTGCAGAAATGTTTCCGAGTAAATACAAAAGGGACTGCCGTCTCTGCCGTAGGGTGTCAGGTACGTGTAATTCCCACAGTGCACTGCTTTGAGAAATTGGTGACAGGGCTAAACTGAATTCATACTGTAGCTATTAGTTTTAGATGCAACTCTGGCTTTTGAGATAGGCCTTGACATTTGAAGGGACTGTACTAATCCCCAACTATGACCAGCTTGAAATACCAGCTACCAGCTCTTTCAAAACATAGCTTGAGCTGGTCAGACCATGTTGTGTATAGAGCTGGTCAAACTAGATTGTAATTAATTAATGTTACAAGAATAAACTGCATTTGTACTCATATCATATCATATTCATATCAAACTGCCGAAGCTACAATAAGCAGCCATACCACCCTAGTCATATCATATCCTACTCATATCAAACTGCTGAAACTACAATAAGCAGCCATACCACCCTGTACCCTTCTCACGCTAAGTGCCTAAAAAATTGACCAGGGGAATATTCCACAAAGCAGGATTAGAAATCAGATAACTGCACCAAGTAAACCCCCCCCCAATCTGGAACATGGACTGAAGTAAAAAGAGCTTTATTCAGTGCATTTATCATGCTTTGTGGAACAGGGCCCAGTGCATTTCTAAACATTAGATTTTTTTCATTAGATTTTAAATATAAAGATTTGACTTAACAATATCTTCAATTTCATCACCAAGGCCTTACATTAAGTGCACAGATAAAGAAACAACTAACAACTATGCAAACTATGTTTGTGCTGGAAAGGTGGAGGAAGTTTAGACTGCAGTCCTGGTGGTTTCAGCGCTTCTCAAGTGATTAATTTAAGTCATTGATTGGCTAAAGACTCCAGACACCGTCTTTCAAAGCCTAAATTGGCTGTTAAGTGAATGGAAACCACACAACTTCAGATAGTACAGCACTGCAGGATGGTAGTTTGACATTTCTACTCAAGTGTATTACAGGAAAGAAATGTTGGGGATTTCACTCAAAGAAAAATATGCAAGTTCCTTATTCCACCAACCAAAATCTATTTTTTTCTGCTGTGGATAGAGAGATTATTAAGTAAATGAAACATATTTTTCTTTAGAAACTTTTTTCCCTGCCTCACAACTCAAGCCAGCACTGTGCAACCCCAAAAAATCCCCTGCCCCGTCCCCCAACTGCCCAAGTCACATTTGATTGAAACCAGTTAACCAATGGCCCTAAATTTCATGGTATTCATTTCATGGGACTTGATCCTACGGCCAGATTTGAATGCTCGATGCCAGAACAAAGACACCAGCCACTCCGGGGAACTCATAGAGCTGCGTACTGAAAGACACAGGAGGGGGGGTGGGGGGGCTTTTACTGATGTCTGTCAAATATTTTGATATCACCCCCTCCCAGCAGAACCCCCCCCACACACACACCATGACACAACCACCCCCACCCCCCCAAAAAACAAGAAAAAAAAACACACAATTGAGCCCCTTCCTGCTTGAACTGCCTTCCTCCTGTGCTCTGGCCAGAGCATTTATGAAGACCCATCACTTCCACCATCTGAACAGCTGCAGTTCTTCTCATGGTTTCCCCCTTGACCTGAAGAAATTAACTTACCCTTTCTGTGTGGTCTGTGAGGGTTCCTTAGCTTGACACCATTTGTTCTTACTGATCTCAGTTTAGCAACAGTATATAGACCCCTGTATTCACCGTTGTGTACTGCTAACGGGCCGACGCTAAAGTCATAAACGTTAATGCGTATTTGCAAAACTGTTATTAAGACTTTGACTTCAGCAGAAACAATGCATACTTATGCGGACTTACTTATGCAAAACAATGGATATGTTTGTAACTATGTATCTAGCTTTTGTGGTGTTTGCTTACCACTTGAAATGCACTTTTTTAAAGTTTCTTTGGCTAAAATCCTCTGCTAAATGACCAAACTGTTACATTTTAAACTGTAAATTGTAAATAATTTATGTGTTTTTTCCCAGCTAAGAAAAATGGTCTGGCTCTGGACCACAATAGTGGCCCAGAAAATGTGGAATGCAAATTCTTGTGTGAATTTTAGCAGCCTAGCATTGTTAGGAAAAATATCAGATGTTTGGGATGTGCAGTGTTTGTGAGCATGTTTAAGACACTATTAATTCAGTGGTGCTGTAGTAAAAACACTACATAAGGAGGTACTTTCTGCCTGAAAGTTTTGCGATTACAGCAAAAAAAGAAAAACTGCTGTCTCAGTACGGCTGTGGTAGAAAAGCGGCACAAAGCTAATTTAGTAAAGATGATATTGGAGCGGGGTGAATGTTTTTATTAAAGGATGAGTGGATCTTTCTCATTGTAGGGTGCGTTTGAAGAAAGATCTGCCTCCCTTTAACAGTCCTTCTTTGGGACACAATGCGCAACCAGCCATTCAATTAGCTTACCATTACGGACTGACCACTTGACAGTCCCAGCTAAATGTTAATCTGTCCATAACGGATGTTTTGTGCAATTAATCATGTTCAGCCCAGCAACAATGGGGCTTCTCAGACAACCTGCAGCTCTGCTAGGCATGCTGGGAGCAAGGCTCCCCTCAAGGGAGGGTAGACACTTCTCCGACATGTTGCTCAAGTCTAATTTGGGAGCGCATTGAAAGGTTGTTTGGCCTAATCGTTCACCTTAATGTTGACACGCATTGGAGGGCATAAACAGTCTGTGTTCGTTTTTCTCTCTTTCATTCAGCGTAAACACAGGAACAGGGCCACGGAAAGCCTGGAGAAACTGAGGTCCGGAACGGGCCCCTGTCCTACCGAACGGGTCCTGGGGGGGTCAAGCACCATTCATCATCAGACGGAGCGGCTTCCTGCCTGGAGGCTTTGTCGGAGGAATAGAAGAAGAAAGGTATTCTTTGAGAAAACAGAGGGGAGGGAGATTACAGCCTTTCGCTCCGAGAGCAGGAGGGCTGAAGAACACAAGGTGCCACTGTGTCAGAATCATAATGCATGCAAAGTCGGTGATGTCATACTTATCTCCCCCCTTTCTCCCTCGACCTCAAAAGTCACAAGACCGGGGGCCGGGATCGTCGGAAGCCAGGCGCCCCTGACAGAGGCAGGACCCGCGCGTCCGCTGAACGAATTAGCCGTGACCCATAAGTGAATTTTTGTGCCACTGAATTATTATGATTTATATCTGCCCTCTGTCTTCTCGTTCAGGGGAGTTGGATGGCGGAACAAGACCTTCTCTTGTTCTCTGGAAAAGGACCCCAAGCTAAAATCCCACATAAAGGGCAAATTAGATAATTTGGGAAAGTAGACATAGTCCCGAGGTTTTTCTCTTTTTTTTGCCTCCAACAAAAGGCACATCTAGATTTGCCCTTTCGCAGTCTACATTTCTGCCCAACCGCACCGCCCCTCCCGCCTTTGGGAGATTCCTTCGATATTTGCGTGAAGAATTTGCATGTGTTCGACGGCATTCTTGCCAAAATTCCAGTTGCATTTACGATAATGTTAGGTATTTCTCCCGTTCTCTACTGTAGAGGTGAAATGCAGCACTTCACGGAGAGGGATAAATCACTCAATGATTTCATTCGGCCAGCTTTCAAAAGAATAAGTCCGGCTGTTCTTTCACAAAGTCAGAAGGCTTCTTAATGAAATGATTACTCGCACAAAAAAATCCCCTCAAATACAAAAACAATAAAGATATTCTATGTTTGACTATTTTTACACTGAATGAAACTGACATTCTTGTTTGGAAACCAAGTATTTTATTGACAGTGTGTATTACTGTATATTGACAGAGGTTAACAGGTTTCCCAGTCGACTCCCGTTCCCTCATATGAAAACCAATTCACCAGTATCTAAACATTGATATAAACAGTAAGCAACAAAGCCCACTGTAGAAGTAGATGAATGTCATTGTTCATCCTTTGGCCTGCACTTCAGAGAGGACCAGGAACTCTCCTTACTTAAGCACGGCTGAATGGGACTCAACGGGAGACCGCTTGAGTTTGAACGTTAAAACGAGTCGCCGAGAAACAAAAACGTCAAACCTGGCCGGCCTTGCCAACTTCCACATCAAACTGGAAGAACCTTGACATCCTCAACAAAAAGGTCCCGTGAGTTTGAGAATGGGGGGATTCCCTCCCTAGTTCGGCCATTGCCTCAGGTGGTCCCCGTCCGCAGACAAATGGGTCGCCGCCATCGTTCGGACGAAAGCGCGGGGGGGGAACTCGAGGCACGGACAATGCCTCGCAGTGCTCCCGTCTAAAAATAAAAGGCTTGTTTTTTTGGCAGCGCCCGGAGATAACTCCGTAGTGCCGAGTGGCAGACACTAGCCTTTTTGTCCCGGTGTCTGCCCGACCTCGACGAGGGGGGGGGGGGGGGGGGGGGGGGAGCGGGGGGCATCGAAATTTCCCCGGTCACGTGATTCGGAGAATGCTCCCCGTGTGTCAGTTGTGGACAGATCCTTTCTGTCTATTCACACAAGCCCCGCAGGGTAGGACCCTAGGCCTCTAAAAGCTTGCCGCATGCTTGTCCGTCCGTCATAAACAGTAAATAACTCATTCACGGAGCTGCGCTGAGATATCACAGGGGCTTTATTATTAGAGTAAGAGTCGTGCGCTCATGGCTCTGAAGTCATCCTGGACTTTCATCAACTGTTAGCATGGCACTTTTGTTCTGAAACTTAAGATCTCACTTTAAACAGCCCTGTGCAGAACTGTACTGAATGTTGTTTGAGGTGTCTGTAATGTAATGTAATGTAATGTAATGTAATGTGTGTGTGTGCGTGTGTGCGTGTGTTTGTGCGTTTGTACATTGTGTTCTACTGCTGGAAAACTAAGACTAACTAAACTAAGGTTTATCAACCTTGCACTTGTGTTTATTCATGTTTTCACATAAAATATTGTCTTATATAATGAATGAACATGCAATAGCCTTAATACTTTCTCTTATTTGAAATGAATACAGGCATATAATGCTTCATAAAGTTCAAGTAAACATACACATATAAATGTACAAATGATTCTCTTAATGGATATGTATTTGCCTTCCAGTTTCCACTGGAGACATACCATATGTCTTGAGATTTAAACACTATGTAAATTGAAAAACAACATTCTATGACTCCAGCTACATTCGAACACACGTGTTGCTTATAGCTTTTTTATCAGTAAACCACCCCGCGGTCAAACGATGACGTTCGATGTCCGTTAAACACAGGACCACTGTTAGAATCCCGCGCCATGCAGCGTGACATTTAAAATCCTTGGGGTCGCCGAAGACACCCACCCCCCACTCCGCACTCATGTGAACGGGACATTCCTGTCATAAAAGACTCACGAACACAGCCCCCCCCCCCCTCGTCAGTCGCCGATTTAGACGAAACCGCACAAAGGGTTCCTATCACTCTTTATTTTTGGGGCTTCATGGCTAATGTCATCCTGACCTGCGTGCCATATATCTTCCCCCCTTACACACAGAAGAAATTCTTCTCGAGTCTTACAATTTTGAAATATGAAATTGTGGAATGCGGTGGCTAGAAGGGCAGGGATACCTTGGAGTGCCAACGTCTCTTCTTAAATTTCCAGCAGGTCAGTGCTTCTTGCCTCCGAGAGCTGTCTGGGAGTTAGCCTGAGCCCTTTCTCAGGGTGTGTTGTAAATTGGGGAATGTGAAGGTCCGGGAGGAATATACAGGGCATTTTATTCTGGTCCTCACACCCGTTCCACCTGTCCGGTCCCTTTTCCTCAAGGAATCCTCCCCCCCTCCCGCTTCAAATAGCTCCGGTGGAAGTATGTCAGGGAGGTTCACGGAAAGGGCAAAGCGGACTCTTCTCACAGAGGCACCGGTCGAACCAAAGGCACCGACGTTTAAGACGCGTCGGCATGAAGGCGCGTGTTTGGTGGGTCTGATCAAACACTTTTGTTTTGGTATTTAATGCCTCCAATGGACTTGGAAGCTCTTATTTGAATTGGATTAAATGGATAATGTATGAATGATGAAGCAGGGGTGGTTAACCCAAACTGCACTTTATGTCTGCCTTCAAACACTTTTTAAAGCATTTATTATAAAATTATAAGTGAATTTATAAAATGATTGTTCTGAAAGTCCTCTAAGCATCTGATGTATTTATGTTTTTGAGGGGGGATGGTCCTTTGGGACAGGAAACCCCCGCCACCAATTGATTCTCAATAAAAAATAAATGCGCAAACAGCACATCCTAAGTATTAGGTGTATTTGCTAGTCTTAGCAGGCCCATTTTTTTTTAATCTACACTCTGTGTCTTTGACTGGTCATGATGATTCCCCCTCTCCAATTGATTCTCAATAACTGACCAAACAGAACAGCTCCATTAGTAGGTGAATTAGCTACCCTTAGCAGGGTCATGTATTGAAATCTACACTCTGTGTCTTTATCTGGTGAGCATCGTCCTTCCCTCTCTATTCACTCCATTCGTGTTTCTGTTCCCTTTCTCACCGATGGGGGGCACGCTGAGTCTCAGGCCCCTTCTTTTCCACCGCTTTTCCACCCCCCCCCCCTCCTTTTCCACTGCTCCAGCCCCCCACCCCCCCAACAGGAACCCAACCTCTGGACACTTTCATTCACCCAGCCCTGATTCGACGGCCTGAAAATTGAGTTAACCGTGCTTGTCTCTACACAGCCACACCCTGAGCGGGGAAGGAGGATGGGCTCCCCCTGCTGAGCCTGTTTCCTCTGAAGGTTTCTCCCTACAAGCCATCCAGGGAGTGCTTCCTTGTCACTGTCGCCATTCGCTAGCTCTCTGGGGGTTTAGGCCGGGGTATAATGTGAAGCTCAGTGTGACAAATTCTTTGTAAAACGGGCCGTATAAAGAGAATTTGATTGATTGCTTGAGATGATAGCCGGCACAGTTCCCACTGATTTCCTTACACCGCTGTTCAGCAGACACATATTTATACTTTACTGCCATTTAGCAAGTCATCTTATCCAGAACGATATCCATAACAGCAATCTTCAAATGTCCCCACAGTACCTGTTGCCTGATAAACTGAATGAGGGAAATAACATTTTTTGTGTATGAGGAAGGCATGGAAGGCAGGAGCACTCCCAAGAGATCTGAAACCAAACTTTAGCAGCACAAAACAACTAAACCAGTGGTCTCCAACCCTTAATCAACTAGGAAAGTTGTTTACCCACTTAACTCACCTCACCTGGTTACCTGGTTGCCTCTGAACAGGGTGCTAATTTTATGGTGAAAACAAAAACCAGCAGACCCAGTAGCTCTCCAGGACCAGGGTTGGAGGCCACTGAACTAAACACAAACAATGGAAATTACTCTCTGTTTCCTGTGCCCACTGAATTCACACGGAACTGTGATGCAGGGAATTCTGAACAGGAAATAAGTTTCAGACTCACACTTTTCCTATATTTGAAAATTGTTGGTGGTAGCAAGGCTTGGAGAACTGTACGTTTTCAGTTCTTATGCCCGGAAGAGCTGCTGCTGTTGCGTTCTCAAATAACGTCTCATTCGCAGAACTGCGGCGTAGCAGTCGCTGACAGCATCATTATACATTTTGCATGTTGGTCAGGCCTGACAACTGTGAAGCTCTGCAGCCAAAGTTACTTAGGAAAGAGTCCCCAACACAGTCAGTCAGATCTCTTATAGGCGGGTTTCCATGCGCACGACCCCTGTCAGAACACATACGGCTGATTGAAAGCGCTTTCCATGGGCGGACGTTATCCTCCCCGATGTTTTGACGTGCCCGCAATCTCCCTGAAGGCGACGCGCTGTCGGAACCGACCGGGACTGATCGCGTAATTTGAAGAAGTCATCTATGCGTAAGCTTGTCTACCTTAATACCGAGTAATTAGTTGTGTCTGTGTCACACTGGGAGTATGCCCCCCCCCTGGGGCGACTCCCTCCCCTCCGTTTGATCGTCAAGTTAATTAAATTGGGCTCCGTCACTGGGGATTTTCAGATCAGACAGGTAGGTGTCACATCCACCTCTGTGAAGATTAGAACACCCAGCGCTGATAAGTCCTTGGTTAGGCTCAGAGGCAGGCTTGTTCAACACCGTGGGGGAGGAGATTGCAGGTCCTGTCACGGAAAGTTCCAGACCTACGGTGTACTAACACTATCACGGAGATGAAACCAGGGTCAAATCGTATGTAATTGTTTCGGATTCAAGGACGTTTTTGTGGTTTACTGAGCATGTCTGGTGTATCGGAACCCATGAAATCCCTGGTGTAAAATCCAGCTAGGACCAGCTTGAATTACCAGCTGTTTCAAAGCATAGCTTGAGCTGGTCAAACCATGTTGAGCTGGTTGGACTGGTCAAGCAGCTACCAGCTGCTACCAGCTGTTTCAAAACTGAGCTTGAGCTGAGTTTTTTGTTTTCAACAGGTATACTGTCAAAAAATGCAAACCCCACTTTCTTGGTTGGCTCAATTGCACCAGGCAAGATCAATCGAGCACAGAAACAATTTGAATCCAAAACAATTACATACAATTACGTATTGGACCCAGGTCTGGATGAAACCAGAGATTCTCATTTTTCAGAAGTGTTCTCAGCCTATTTCTATGAAGTAAATTATTCCAAAAATGTGGAATATTGATGTACACCATGTGTTCTCTTCTGATGTATGAAACATAGACCCTACACCCAGTTATTACACACAAGCTTTAAGTTCAAAGGTGTCACTGAGAATTAAACTTGAGAAGAGTGCTTTCATGGACGAACAAAGCACACTCGATTTGACTAAAAGTCTTTAAACAGCTGATGTATATGTTTCTAGCAGGTCTAAATATTTTCCATGAATACAGTTTTCCAGACAATTACCCTGTTTGCCCCTGTCTGCTCACTGAGTGACAACATTCCCGAAGGTAATAGAAAATTAACTACTTGAAGATTAAATAAACATATTCAGTATATATATTTTTTGTTTTTCTTCTTTAGAATCCCATGTATAGTATCAATGAAGAATAAACAACCGCGCAAACAGTAATTGAAACAACAGGCCTTGTTATGCCAATGGGGGGGTATGTTCTGATGATACATACTCAGGTGAATATCTCCTTCATTATCTCCTGGCGTGTCAGAGATGATTGGCGCACACGATAATCTTGTAAGCATTTTAATGCCGGTACCCAGCTGGCATGCAGACCACACTGAATTTATTCCACAAAGGAAATTCACCAAGGAGTCATTATTTTATCAACAATTGAGCAGCAAGCATCATACACAATACACACATTCCATAATATTTTGCATATGGAGCCGGCATTCATATCTGTTATATTGTAAAAAGTAGTGACACTGTGTGTGATACTGTAACTGCTTCTGAATCACTTGAAAGTACAGACAACTTCAATATGGTAAACATAGACCAGCTCCATACTCAACATGGTTTAACCAGCTCAAGCTATGTTTTGAAACTGGTAGCTGGTAATTATAATACATAAACCACAGATTTATATTTGCATCGAACAGGCTTGTGTTTGTTATTTACATCGAGGTTGAATTGTCGGTTTGAAACGGTTGCATTTCAATGAGGGGAACCCTTTGTTCGTTTACAAGCTGGGTTTTTAAAATGAGCTTGTTTCCAATTTCATAATTAGCAGCCGAGGGCCTCGCGTACAGGGGTGTGATGCTAATGAGGTGTAATTGGAGGAATGATTAACAACTGGGAACACCTGCTGTAATTAAGGAGATCCCTTTAGAAACAGGTGCGCTGAAAAGCGCTGGCGTGTGTCTGCGCGCGTCTGCTGTGCGCAAAAAAAAAATAGATAAAAAAAAGAGAAGAAAAGAAAAAGGCAACACCGACTGCACTTTTATTATTCACCTCACACCGGAGATTTGTTTAGTCTCTTCTCTTCTACCTGATGTGTGACAGGTACAAGTACCTATAAAAGGATTAACGCTGTTAACGTGTCAAAACAAACCGTTTAACACCGCGATTGTTACTGTTCTCAGAAGCTCAGCAGACACATCACGGTGGCGACTTTATACTTCGTAATTAGTCATTTCATCTGTTGTCTTTTTCATTTCTTTCAAACGTTCACCTACAAATGCGTTTTTTATGCCTTTTATTTCATAAGACAGATAGACAGACAGGGCGTTAAATTGCAGTCTTCAGAGCAAATCATTTTCAATTTGTGCTGTCACATTTTAAAGGCATTAGTTATGCTCTGGCAGGGAAAGACCACTCCATATCATCTCTGATTTGAAATTAATGCCATCTTGTATCCATATGGAAAGTTATTTCAAGTTAGGGTCCCTGTCAAGACTGTGAAGGATAGGGTGATTACAGAGTAAATTAACAATACTTTTAAACGAGCATTCACTTATCTTTTCAATTTAAACCTTGTTGAACAATTTCAGAGAGGGTAATGGTAACTCTAAGGCTCTGACCACGCAGGCTCTCCAACAACAATTAATCAAGCATACATATTCTTCATTAAATTAAGCAATTCATTTATCACAACTCTGTACATTTACATGCTTTTTAATAAGCACCTTTCCCCTCAACCTCTTGCTCGCAACTGAAATATGATTGTGTCTTAACCTATTGAATTTTGTAGTCTGTGAAAAAACAAGTTTTTCTGAATTATGCTTTTTTATAAGATTAAGAAAGACACTTCATATGAGCACATAATGACACAGACTTCCATTTTAGATTTTGTACAATATAAAGCCCAAGAAATTGGAATAAAGCAATACGGTCTCTGGAGTTTTCTCATTCTTGTGGGCTTTCATCGATGCTGAACTGTTCCCTGTTCACTCGGGGGCTCAGATAATTAAGCGGTAAGGTAATGAGAGGACGGTGTAAGCCAGCAGAATTGAGTGATTTTTGCTGATGAGAAGCAGTTATCTGTCAGAGCAGAGGTGCGGGGCATTGGTTAGGGAAATGGGGATTGTCATGAAAAGGTTTCAGGCTTAACTCCCAACTGTGGCTCCCAGGAGTGTAGCACACACACCAAATTGTTTCAGTTATTATCTAGCTATATAAAGATGATAAACGTGCTGCCTATTAAGCAAATACAGTGTATATACAGTGAGCTCCATAACGTTTAATATTATTTTAATATTTGTACACAATTGGTTGTGGTTAAAGTACATATTCTGAGCTTTTATTAAATATATATTTTTAGACACATTGATTAGTAGAAATTACAACACTTTATATTTTATTATTTATTACTTTTTTTTAATCAGGAGGATAGCTTGTCTTCTAGAAATAAAAGAAGAGCTGGAATTCCTATGTAAGTACAGTATACTAATACTTTATAGTGGTTCGGCAAAGTCGACAGGAAAGCCCTTTGACAATCCCTAATGTTTAAAAACATTCTTGCTCTCCCATTACTTATCTTGGCGTGATAGATTGTTTGTGTGTGCCATTCAAAAGGCTACTGTCTGCTGACAACCAAGATGATTTACATTGTGGTCTGAACTTCCTCACTAATGTACATAAGAGCTGACCATGCAGACAGCAGCCAGGCAGTTTGGGGTCTCTGCCATGGTCCTCTCTCTCTCTCTCTCTCTCTCTCTCTCTCTCTCTCTCTCTCTCCACACACACACACACACACACACACACACACACACAGTTGAACATCTAATGGTCTAGGTAATTGTACACCTGGGATGCGGAATTGTCCGAACCATTTGGAGTGTAATTAATGAATCAGTTAGGGTGGTTCTCCTGATCTGGTACAAAACCAATATCAATAAAAGCAATTGCAGTTTTACACATGCCCAGTGCCATTGAAGACTTAATAGATTCATCATAAATATTGTGCTACCTCGATCACTGAAACGGGGGGAAGGATTACCTTGGTCGACTATGAACCGTAACTTCTGAATGGTCGCCAGGTTCCCGCTCACTCTGTATATTCCATCTGTTTCCATACCTGAAGATGAAAAGAGAGCGTCAAGAGTGAGATCAGAACGCAGGCCGAAAACCCACCTGTAGCATGGCATTCTCAGATATTGAATATAGAAAAGTTTTGTTGTGACCGCCCTCCGCAACCTGCAGTTTTATAAGAATAGGTTGTTCCAAACATATTATAGAACTTGCTTGCTTCTGACTCTCCAGGTAATTCCAGACAGCCTTGATCAAGGTAAATACATGTGATATAAATGGATAGATGTTCAATTACCTACTCAATTAATGCTACGGTCTAATATCAGAGTCTTGAGAATTGCATCAGAAGGAGAATGATGCAACAACGTTATGATACTGCAAATAATGTACTATATTTTTTTTATCTTACTGTATTTAGATTGTTGCAGGCCTGTTAATGCAACCCATGTAGTCAGTCCTCTGACAGAATAACACACTGTATCCTTTAGAATTTTCATTTTCTATTCATTTCATTCAGGTACTGTATTTCATTTCAGAGATTGTATACTGACACCTGACCTGCCTGTGTGGCTGAAATGGTGCTCCGTCTTGGATTTTATTTTAATGTGCAGGAGGTCAAAGATGTTTACAGGATTGCTATAATTATAGTGTTCCATCAGACTTCTGGACATGAACATGGAAACCCAGCCAAACCAGAGCAGTAAGATTTAATCTGCTTCCCTCTGACCACACAGTCATCTTTAGACCTGAAGCCTTTCATTACCGTGGACCTCAAACATGTCTCCAGGTAGGGAATTTAAACTTGTCTCCAGGTAGTTATTTGGCCCTGTTGGTTCTTAAAAATAATGTCAGACAATGTTGTGGTATCAGATTCTTCAAAGATGTGGCCTGAACTACTGATGCAACATTGAGCATGTACAAAAACAGAAAATCACCTCTATATATTAGAATCAAAAAGGTCCTACAGTTTTTATTTCTGGAATGATTTTAATGTAGGACGCATGATACTGAGAGAGAGAGAGAGAGAGAGAGAGAGAGAGAGAGAGAGAGAGAGAGAGAGAGAGAGAGAGAGAGAGAGAGAGAGAGAGAGAGAGAGAGAGAGAGAGAGAGAGAGAGAGAGAGAGAGAGAGAGAGAGAGAGAGAGAGAGAGAGAGAGAGAGAGAGAGAGAGAGAGAGAGAGAGAGAGAGAGAGAGAGAGAGAGAGAGAGAGAATGAGTGTGACCCTCATATTATGTTAAAGTTTTATGACCGCTTTTATGTTTGGGGTCAAATTGCCCCATAAGTACGAAAGATCTGAGAGAAACATCTAATTTTTGAGCCTGAGGTAAGTGAAAGTTACAGTCGGAAAGTGTCACCAGAATCATCCACAAAGACATTTGAGATAAAAAATAAAAATGGTTGTATTTATGTGATAAAATTACAGATGGGATAAAAGAAAAACACACAGCACACAGAGAGTTGACACATGGTTTTTGAGAACCTAGCATTATGTTTATTGCATATTCAATATTTAATCCCACCAAATTCGCAAATTAGGAAAATACAGTATCTTCATGAAAAAAAAAAGTGAACTGGTAAAACCCTCAATGGGGTCAAATTGACCCCAGACATAATATGGGTTACATGAGAAACTACTCTATCTCCAGTCTTATATATATCTAGTCTTAAATATTTCACATGAAAATCGCAAGATATAAGATTATCTTTTTTTGTCATTCCACATGATAGATTGTGCAGCTATCTGTGTGGCCGGAGATAAGAGGACCATTTCTAGTGCCTTTCCTTGTTCTGTGGCTGTAGAGCCATTTTGACGTCCATCCAGGAACGATGAGGTGATTCAGATTAAGTTAATCAGGGACCTCGGCACGGTTTATACTGTATAAGGACAGCTCTGTTGGGGGAGCAAACATTTCTGAAGAAGGAGGAAAGCATGTGTTGCTACATATTGCTTGATTGCATAAAGTCTATATTTGACAGCTGATTTCTCATGTACTTAAATATAATTACATGAGCTTTCCTGTGTCTCCGGTTTAAGAAACAAAAAAACATTTCATTTCTCATGCGTTGCCTTTGAACTCTGGCAGTTGAAAGTGAAACAGGGATTAACCGCATGTGTGCTGGTTAATTATGCCGTTTACCTCAGGTATGTAGTTCTGAAATAAACATTTATTCCCTCCTGTGTATTTCTATAGAAAAAGCCTTGCATTAATTATGCATGCAGGTTGGAGGCATCTGATGCAGTGCATTTCCAAGATGATTGTGGATTCATTTACGCAACTCAATGTTTTGCTAATCAACACCCCCCCCCCCCCTCCATCCACCCCAATCTGAAATTGTTGCCTGCTTTCTGGGGGGCCTTTAATCAACTGCTTGGGGGTAGCCAAAGACGACAGCATCAAGGCGAAGAGTGCTTTAAAGAGTTTTGATAAATAGGGACGGATTTGCAAATGGCAGAAGGGCCATCGGATGTTACCGAGCATAACACGACAAGTAAAATGATGAGCTTCTGCGGACCGGGGAGTTGAGACGCACAGTGTCATTCTGTCAGAGTGAAATAAGATACTATATGATGGCTGGAGTCTCTTGGTCTCTTAATCGCATTAATGCTCGAATGCCCAAGTCCTTTTAGTGCTCCAGCGGATGTTTGATATTTACAAGCAGTCGCCAGTGGGAGTCCTGAAGGCCTTGGTTGATTCGAAAATTAACGGAAGGGTACAAGTTTTACTCTCAGTGACTTCGTTTGACATAATCGGCACGGGCAAAGTTATACTTTTGAACCTTGAAACGTCTAGACGTTAAACCCCCCCCCCCCCAACGCTCTCGTTACAATGTAATCAAAATCTCCGCAAATTTCCTCTCCCGTCAAAGTCAAAATATCTTGAGCGCGCTTCTGGAAATCGTAGTCCTGACCCGTCTCTATGAATATGCAAACCCTGTCATTAACTTCCTCTGCTGTTCAGTTCAGGCACTCCTTTCACAAACTTAATACGGAAACTGCCTAACCTGGTGTGGAAGTGAAACTCTCATTTGCATTACACACTCAGTGAGCACTTTATTAGGTAAACCTGTACCCCAGCTTCTTAACGCAAATATTTGCATAAAAGCATGCAGACCAGGTCAACCAGTTCAGCTGTTTTTCAGACTTTGATGTTTTTCAAATGTGATCTAAGTGACTTTGACCGTGGAAAGATTGTTGGTGCCAGATGGTTTGATTATCTCTGAAACTGCTGATCTCCTGGGATTTTCACGTGCAACAGTCTCTAGAGTTTACAGAGAAGGCTGCAAAATACAAAACACATCCAGTGAGCAGCAGTTCTGCAGGCAGAAATGAGTTGTTAATGAGAGAGGTCAGAGGAGATGGGCCAGGCAGGTCAGAGCTGATAGGAAGGTGACAGCAATGCAAATAACCACACTTTGCAACAGTGGTAGGCAAAAGAGCATCTCTGAACACACAACGCATAAAACCTCTCAAATAAATAGGCAATAGCAGCAGAAGACCAATAAGTCTAAAAAATAAGTCCCACCACAAGGGAGAATAATTAACACCCGGTGTGTTAAACTATTAAAATGTGAGCATTTGTATTGTTGTACAGTTGGTATTGTTCTGACTCTATTTCATGAATATAGAGTCACCTTTATTTTTCAATTTTGGTTTGTTTTCAACAACTTTCTAGCAGTAAATACTGTATGTAGGTGTATGTGCTATCCCAAAAAAAAGTATCTGATCAATTTCATGTTTGGGAAGCGTGTGTGATTTTATAACTCCCACTCTGATGAGCCTACATTGATTTGTCCTCTGTAGATGGGTACTTTTGTAGTGCATGTACTGTACCAAAAGCGAGCCAAGTCTTGGAAGCACTCAAACAGTTTTCAGGCAGACCTGTTTGTTTTAAGAACAAGGAGGGGAAAAAAAGCTTAAAGCTTTATTCCTTTAGGGGCATATATTTCAGGTCACAGTAATTTTAACCAAAGATAACTAATTGTTCGGCGCAAACATTCGACCAAAACCCACAAAAAGAATCCGTTACACAAACATATAATTCATGCACATTTTTAGAGGGCTGTAAACAGACTGAAAGGGGATGCAAAACGGGATGGGAATCAAAGTGAACATTTTTTGTGATGAAAAAGCGCTTCGCCTCAAAAGGTCAGTCCTTTCGCCTGGCAAAGGAGTCGGAAAAGCCTGGGAAAACTGCTGATCACACATGTACGGAGGGAATTTTTAAAGCCAACAACCTCAACTCTTTTTTAAACAGAGATCGGAACCTCGAACTGGGTCCTGTCAAACAAAAATATGTCAACAGCAGGGGTAAAAAAAAAAAAGAAAGAAAACATCTGCTGAAAGATTAAACTAGGAAAGATAAGGCTTCATTAAGGATGGACCGGCGCCAAACTGTACCAGGTGACAGGCCAGAACTCCTTGCATTGGCCCATTGTTCAGTGTAAAAAGATGCTCCTATTGTTTTGGTGTACTTACAGTTCGTGTTTGGATCAGTGAACATGCAATGCTTTGATTGTATGCACAAAGGATTTGACAATTAGCTTTCCGTGGCCCACTAGATTCCAGTGTACCAGGGCCGGCCAACAACTTTCCTCTGGCTTAATTTCAAAAGATACACATATACCGCATGTCAAGCTCCAATTAGATGATTTATGAAATTAAATGAAGTGTTGGCTGCCAGGTAACAGATTATTTTTTAGTTAACTTTCCTATACTGTTAATTCAAAATTAGACCGTGCATGTCCAAAATGCATTTTCATTGGAGCATTCTTCTCATTGTACACATTTCAGAAAGCCAGGAGAAAGCTCTCCCAACGCATTACAGATGCGTTCTGAATCAGAGTCACGTCATCTTAAGATCAGTTCCCCTTCCAGAACGTTCCAATTATGAGTCCATCCTATTTGTCATGTGAAGAGGAATAAGATGTTTTCAAAAAGGATTCCCCCAAAGTAATGGCAATTCATCATTTTATTACTAGATGGCAAAAAGACCAGCAGAACACCAACAGATATTTGAAAAAATATATATTATTACATTCATAAAATAATATAAAATTAACAAAATATTTTTTCCCAGAGCAACCATATTAGTATACAATATTAACATGCTTTGACCATGTAATAGCTGTATTCCCTGCTTCTCCTGTATTGTTTATTTTATACGGTTTCCTAGCTCATCTTTATCAAGGGTGTGAAAATCATTTCTGGAGACCCACTAGCAGGGATGATCAACTCTGACCCTCAAATCTAAATCCAGAACTGATTTTCTGTTCTCCTGGGTAATTAGTGCTACTGATTGGCCAGTGTCTTCACACCTGACTCCCAGGTAAAGGGAGGGTGGAAAGGCAGTATGAAAATGTTAAAGATATATAATTGTTTTATGGTATTTCAGTACAGTTGGAAACTGCTATTTCATTTGCTTACTTTGCCTCTCTTGCCTGGCTCACCTCGACATATACAGTAGTAATTGTTTTTAAAGAATCTTATTTTTGCAGCATACCTTTAAGTGCAGTTTAAAATGGTTTCCCCCTGGATTTATACTGGATTTCAGATGTTGCTTCACATTTGATAAATTCGTATTTGTACCAACCTCTTTTTTCAACTGCCTGAACGCACTTCTGTACGAAGCTGGGGATCGTAGTTCCCTCTCTTTGACAAAGTGTCAGCAGGTGACATCCAAATATTCGATCTGCGAAAGAGAATGCTCTTACATTAATAACAATATGTCATGTCACCGTTATCATCTGTATTATTATGGGACATTGTATCAACATTCAGAACACATTCATGTGACGTGACTACACAATTTTACCCAACGGCTTACTTCCATTCGTAGGCTTCCTGGGTAGGTGAAATCATGTCGACATTAAAACACACATACGCATTCACACACTAAACTGCTCCACACTGTACCCCAAACACTTTCAGCTCAAATAGTATCAGTAAATGCCAGGAATGTGTATATATATAGACAGTTTTTTTCATTAATACACAGCCAAATTGTACTTAACCACACTAACTATTTTCTCTCTGACAAGGTTGTGCGATGTGAATGACCTCTATGTACCCATGGAGGTCAGTCTTTGAGCGCTGTCTGGGCTTTGCCAGGTCTTTCACAGCGATCGATATTCACATACGGGGTTAGATGTTTCCCTGAGGCCAAGCGGTTCATCCCAGCTCCGTGTTTCTCTGCCACCTCTTTGAAAGGTTCCCTTTTGACAGCCTGTCCTCCAGCAGGTTTGTCACATCATTTTGCACATACCGAACGGGAACTTATACTTATTTTTTTTACATTTTTATTTAACCTTTAATCAACCAGGAAATCCCATTGAGATACAATGTCTCTTTCCCAAGAGAGACCTGGCCAAGAGAGCAACATCCAAAAATGACAATAGAATAAATGTAAAACACAATAGGCAGTAATGCATACAAACATACATCACATGGGGATATATTAGCGTACTGGCTTGGTCCGTGCAAAAAAGCCTGAGGTAAATTAGATATAAATCACCCTGACTAGGAAAATGATGAGCAAGTAAGTACTGATATTATTTTTGGTTTTTGCAAATCTTTAACAGCACTGCTCATTGGAAGGAAACTATTACAGCCGGACCGCTTGGGAATCTTCGGAGGGATAATTCCCGACTCCCACTGTTTTGTTTTTCCCCCACGATCTTCACATTGCGACTCCGAGTCCCAAGTCACACACTGTTTACTCCCTAATAATAACAACTAATGATGAATCACAGGCTTGCTGTTTTATTCCGAACATTTTTTCCCAGAGACCTCCAGCCTCCCCCCGTAAGTGTCACTGCGCTAAACAAAAGCACACATTCTTTTGCCATATTTGTACGCATTTAATTTTTTTTCTCGTTTCTCTCAGCTGTTATCAATTCAAACGCAGCGAAAACTCCCACACTCCCTTTCAACGGTCGTTTGTAATACCTCGGGGGCATCTGTGGACATTCTGTGTTGTGCCACAGACGCAGAACTAACGTGATAAGCTGCAACAGTAAGTCAGCATCACGCTAGCAATGCAAACATCAGACAAAGACGGTCAATATTAGGGTAGGGGAAATAAATAGACACTTTTAATGCAGTGGCTTCCAGAATGTTCTACCTCTAGGCCGTCAGCACTTTCCAGGCACAGGCTGCTGTGTTACATCTGGAGGATTAAGGCAACCCACAAATATATAAATTAATTACAGTATAAGCAAGATCACTTTCCCACATAACATATTTACAATTATCCCATAACATAATTACAATTATGACTGTAAAATAGAAACAGAATTATAACGATAATAGTTGCTCACTTTGATCCCATCCATAGTCAGAAAATATGTAATTTAAGGGTTAATTTAATATACGGTCAAACTCAAAGATGATACTTTTATATTCCAGTAACGGATAAAGTATCCTTAAATATGTTTTGGCTTATGTTACACTGCTTACAATGAAAAATCTACACAGAAATACACAGACTAAGAAACATGCACAGCTTTGGTCCGCTGATGTCAGTTGGATATTGTTTCTGGTAGATAGGTCTGTAGACTGAACTTATTTTGTACAATTTTGCTTGAATTGGGTCATCATAACACCTTTAATGGCATTAAATAATGACCTTGGCCTATATTGTAAGTATCTATAAACATCACTGAAGCATATAGTGACAAGCATAATGACACTGGTGACATAACAGTATACTGTATGTCACATGACCAGAAGTGGTCCCAAGGGGTGGCAACTTCCTCCGACATCGAGCTTTGACGCTGTCTGCAACATTGTAGCTGACGTTACAAAACTTCTATCAGCAGTTAAAAGATCTGCCGTTTGGGAACTTGCAAAACAGACAAGCCAGGGTGGGGGTCTCTGTGATTGCGCATATAATCTTGCGTCATCCAAAACAGAAAATGCAGGTTGTTGCTACACTCTCACAAATAAATGTTCAATGGAGGTACATTGTTCTTTATGGAACAGAGTTCCCAAGTGTACCCTGAAGGCACAGTCATGTTGTATTTAGGAACTAATAAGTACCAAGAAAAAATGAATTATGCACTGCTGGGTTGGGGTACAATTTTGTGTACTGTACCTATAGGGTACCACCCCAGTGACAAGTATTTGTACCTTTTTAGGTACTTTTTGCACCTTTTTTTCTGAGAGTGTACCGTCCCTGGTAGTTAATGTGGCTGGCAAAAGACCAGAGCAAACCATTATACTGCATCAGGCACTGTAATGCCAGAGAGGTTGGCAAAGTCACTGTGCTAAAGTGCATTTTATTGTTCCCACGGTAAACTGTACATTACATTTCCTGCTTTTGTCTTTTCCAATACCGAACACTCTTTCTGCTGGCTTCCACCTTCCGTGCTCCTCGCTAAGGCAACAGGTTGCTATGGAAGCATATCCTCTACTGTATGATGTCACTCCAATTTGTTCTTTACAGCTGGTACTCATTATTGATGGCCAACCTGATAGATGCGGTCATAATATTAATGTAAGCCTGAAAGATAATGATGGAATCATTGCAGCCGTTGTTTTAAAGCTGACATTTATTTAGCTGGTCTTGAACAGCTGTGCAAAAAAATTTTTTGATGGCAGCCGTAAATTACGCAGGTCTGACGGTGTGTGTATACTGTCAGTCTGTCATCTAACTCCCAGGTTGTTTATGAAGGAATATCTTCCCTGTAATAAGCATTGTGGTACGCAGGTTTGGTTGGCCGGAAGTAACGTGCTTACAAGCATGTCAGCTATGACTGGTGTAACAATTTCAGCTACAATTAAATGCTCTGCGCTCCAGCACCTTGGATTAGAAATGAAACAATGAATATGAGGTTACATTACATTACATTAATGCCATTTGGCAGACACTCTTCTCCAGAGTGATGTAGAGTTGATTAGACTAAGCAGGAGACAATCCTCCCCTGGAGCAAGGGCCTTGCCCAAGGGCCCAACGGCTGTGCGGATCTTATTGTGGCTAGACCGGGAATCGGACCACCGACCTTGCAGGTCCCAATGTACCTTAACCACTACAGGCAGGTTAAAGTATGTTTTAGTGTGGAAGCTGTTATGTTTCCTTGGTGCCAGTCAGAGTTGTGGTCATCCTCTCACAGCACGCTCCAAGGTGACTAAAGCGACCCCAATGTATATTGGTATCAACTGAACAATGAATTGAAGCAAGTATTAAAATAATTTGATTCTGAAACATCATCTAACAGTCTTTTAAATCAATACACATTGATGTATTTAAGGGTGAAAGGAGAATGCCTGCCCATATTTACGGACAGACCTGGGTTCAAATAGTATTTTTTTTGGATTAAAATACTTTCCTGCAAGGTTAATATGACAAATCTTGCCTGTTGCATTGGAACTAATGAAAAGATCCAAAAAGTATAAACCCTGCCCATCTACTCCTCTTTGTAGGCTGAAATGCACCAAGATCAGAATAGCACACAAAAGTATTGAAAATAATAATTTCTTATTTAGCTGGCGGTTTTATCCAAATCGACTTACAATTGATTACACTCAGCAGGGGACAATCCCCCCTGGAGCAATACAGGTTAAGGGCCTTGTTCAGGGACCCAACAGCAATGCAGGGTTAAGAACCTTGTTCAGGGGCCCAACAGCTGTGTGGATCGGGGCTTGAACCACCAACCTTCCAGGTCCCAGTCATGGACCTTAACCACTAGGCTACAAGCTGCCCCCAATTATTTCTATCCAACTAATACTATTTGAACCCAGTTTTGGCTAAGGACAAAGCAACCGAACAGTCAGATTTTGCACTGCCCTTGCTCTCCAGCAGTGCTCCACTGTCAGTGCTATGGCACTCTCAAGCTGCTTTCACACGATCAGCATCAAACTCTATGTTAAACGCCAAGTAAGGCATTGACAACACATCAGAGGAATTGAGTGCCGCCAGTGGTTGAAGCTTTTGTTGTCGTCACCAATCCAGGAAGCTGTTGGTTCATTTAACTGTAACAGGCCGCAACAATTAAAGAAAGTAGTAGGTTGTCTGCAGTTATAAAAGGCTAAATTGTTTACTCTCTTTGTGAAAACAAATAATATTGAGTACCAAATATATAGTACCAGTATAGTACCATATACCAAAATATCAAGAAACTAACAGGGGTAATTCAGTTAGTTATGTAGTCTACATGAAACGGCTCTGTCAGTGTTGCTAGGTAGCGTGACTGGTGTAGGGCCATATCCCCAACATTGATATGCCCCTACACTGGACATGCTAGAAAAGGTCCTCTTCAAACAAGGTCAATGTTTATACAATTTGAACCCTGATGGCACTCAAATTGGCTTTATTTTCAGCTGGGCGCTACTCCAGGCTTAGTGTTGCTGCCAAGTCGGGCTTCAACACTCCCTCCATAGGAATTTAATGGCTTGACGTCATGTTGAGCGTTTCAACACTGGTCATGTGAAAGCAGTTCCAGACTGAGGAACCAGGGACAGGACCTCCTCACCTTTGATAATGCCTTTTTCCTGCAGTGTTTTCATGGAGGGCCTCCTGGAGATGAACTTCTTCAGCCGGTTCTTCACCCCGTTTTTGTCTGCACTGTCCGATGCGCTGTAGTTCAGCTTGACTAGAGCGGGCGAGAAATGGAGATTGGAGAACAACCTCGGGTATTTTAGAATTACGACTGACCAAAACAGTCATGGAATTTACTTATCAAAGCTCTTGAACCCTTAAACTGTCCTTAAAGTACACCACAGTGTAGGAAAATGGAATTCACTCCAATTGTAACCAAAGCAGAATTCGAAAATAATGATCTGTAATACATAGGTTTTTTTGAGTAACATAACAAAACCATAGATACTCGAATCAAAAGCAGGTGCGTCAGGTGATCTTGTGAAGACACCTCAAATTTATAAGAAGACGCAGGAAATAAAGGCTGCCAAATGAATTATGATTATACTATCCTGATGACTACCATGAAATAATATCATGCAATACTATCATGAAAACATTTGAAAATTTAATTTCATAACTTTAATTTAATTTCAATTCATTACTTCTATTATATTGTCAAACCACAACAATCCACGACAGCAACAACCACACACAAAAGTAATTGGCTGACAAAGAAGAGGCAACATCCAAGTTGTTTCTTGCACACTTGTCCATGGAGGGTTAATGTTACGTTCTGGCATGTGATCATTTGAAAACCTCCACCCCCCCCCCTCCACAAAAAAGCATGGATCCCACCATTTTTTATTTTTTTTGCCTGAGGACAGAACATTTTTTGCAAGCAAATTAAACCAAATGCATTTGAGAGAAACAGACCAAAATCAATACCTTCAAATACACTTTGAACTTTGAACTAGCACTTTTGACATTCATGTATGCAACATATCAAATTTGTACCATCAACACAATACATTTTAAGATATTTGTTTGGGAGGGAGACTGGCATGTATGCATATGAGTTAGTTGATGCCCTGGATTGATCACTGTCCCTAGATCCAAGGGTTGTATGCACATTGTGTCCACTGAGCTCTCATTAATGCTATTACAGATAAGGATCTGTGTGCTACATGCACCCTGAGGCTGTCCAACACATCATTGTTTAGAAAGACAAAATGGAGGAAGCACACTTTGAATTGAGCCCATTCTTCTACATATAATAATTTAACCCTTGAATATTAAGAATAGTGTCGTATCTGTGTCTTACAAGCTCAAAACTCCATATGACGTGCAATAACTCATAGTAAACACATACATATCCAATAATAAATTAACAATATCGTAAACAAGTGTTTTTATCTTGAACCATAACCTTCAATAGTGGACACAATGCTTGCAATAATGAACACTTTGAATGTTATTTTGTCTTTGTGGTCTATTCAGCACTCAGCAGTGATCAGATGTGAAATATCAGGTGTGAAAAACTTACACTGTACCAGAAAATGTACTGTATCAGTCTGTTAGGGGAGGACCTTTTACTTTTTATGAAAACTGGGTTATTGAATAAATAAGAATAAATTGTCCCAAAAGTAATGAAGTAATAAAATAAGGGCATAGTACTACCTCTTTTCAGTTACAATATTGAAATTTAACTGATGTTATACATTAATTTTAGACTTTTGTCAGATTTTGATTGCTAAAGGAAGCTTAAAGTTAGCTACATGGGAAAACAAGGCCAGAGCGAGTAGATATTTTATAATGGCTGTTAAGTGTGTGTTCATAATTTTAGCTCCAATTAGATATGCATGCTCATGATTATGTAAGTATTTTAGTGGAAACACCTTGCGGAAGTATCTATTGTATCTAAAATGATACAATTATTTCATAAGCTGTTTCAAAACGTGTTTCATAGGCCTTTGTATGCTTCTTGAGGTACTGTACACTGCAGAGGAAAAGACGGAGAACTTGGGATCAGGCTTTATAAGCCATGGAAGGTTCTAAGACTACTTATGATACTCATAAATCTGATTCCCTTTAAAGAAGGGGGTGCAGACTTACCCATTAAAATAAAATTAGCCTTTCCTTTTAATTACCGTATTTTTCCCAAGGATGTTTGCACATAATTTTCTTTAAATGAATACAAAGTATTTCTTCCAATAACCTACCCCCTCCAACCCTCCACCTCTAACACACTTGCCCTCAATTTACAAAGCTACCATCCCAGGAGTTAAGCAATAATTAATTACCACCAGTGTACACTAGAGTGCTTTTAACGTATGTAGGAAGTATTGGCTGTTTTTGAAGTGCTATCAATTAAAGGGCATCTGAACTGGACCAATGTGTATTGACAGTGCAAATCAGGGGTAAAGCACTATTGACTGCCTCGCATCATGTGTAGAGCAAAACCAATTTATTTCAAACGCATTTGCTTAGCTGAAATATAATGTGGCACAGTCCTTATTCTTGTCTTTAACATTTAGACGTGTTCTCCTGTGAGGACATATGATTAGATCCATGCTTTGCAGGAGGGAAAAAAAATTAAAATAATAATGCAAAATTATTTCACGGCAACCCTCAAATTGACTTTATCTGCCTTTCATCTAGATTCGTAAAACAGATTCACTGTATATTTCCACCAAACAAATATGACACTTCACAAACAATCTCCCAATGAAGCCTGTAGAATTAAAATCAAATGGGAAAATGTGGGAGAAACAAAGCATAGAAATGCCCTTTATTTCCAATAAGAGATGCGGCTTCACTCATATAACAAAATCACAGTAAAATATGAAACTGATTCCATAAATACGTGAGATTTAATTTGCCTGTTGATTGTTATGTCCAATCACAACCACAGATACATTGAACGGTTTCTGTTTCCCTTTGTACCTGTCAATGTGTGGTTGTTGTGTTGAAAGAAAACCACAAATACCTGCCGACACTATAGCCCTCCAGGACCTGAGCTGACAGCCCTGTTTTAGAGGATAACATCAACACTAATTGTTTTTCCACTTTGCTTCTATTGTCTTGTGCTTTGCTTTACACTTGTCCAGTCAACAGTGTGCGAAAGGTAAAGTATTTCCACATGTGACTGGGAGAGAACAGAAACAGAGCACTGGGCTCAGGAATAGCGATGTCTTGACTGGTTTACAGTAATAGTTGGGAGAAAAGGCATTCCCATGATTCTGAGAGGCGTTTGCTTTTGTTTTCATTGCGCGTAAACAGTTTCCCACCAGACCGGGAACAACTGACCTCTGCAAGAAGTGCTTCTCGGTATCACCATCAAAACTTCAGAAGGGCTTCTCTGCTACTGAAGCTGTTCCAAACTAACAATGTAGAGGAATGTCGCTGACCTTACCGATAAGAACAGAATGCTTGTGCTTGTGGTAATTTAAGGCGATCGTTATCAGGACTCCACAGTAACTTACAAAACGCTTCCCTCTAAACCAGGGGTGTCAAACTTTAAATCCTGCTGTCTGCAGCTCTTTGTGGTTTCCTTTCAATCAGCTGCCAATTAAGACCTTACAGTTTGGTGCCACTGTACACTGTAGGAAATTGCTGTAAAGTTACATTACTTTACTGGCAACTCTGCTGTCAGTAAATAATTGTAAAATGTACAGTGCATTAGATAAATCATTTTTAACAAACCATAGAAGCATGATAACAGTAAATATCTTTTTTATAAATAAAAAAGAATGCATGGTTGCATGTGAGCTTGCATGTCTACACTGTAAAACAATTTTCCTGTACAATTTTACAGTAATTTACTGGCAGCAGTGTTGTTGTAATTTTACAGCTTTTTTTTTTTACAGCGTGATGAAATTTGTAGTAAACTGGGCTTCATTTACAGTTTAATTTCCAGGTTGGGTGCTGCTGTTGTATCTATGAATTGCTTCAGGAAAATTTCTAAATGGATTGTATGTAATTATTTAGTACTACAGTCTCAGAAATAAAGTAAAATAAATTAGAGGTGCTTTTTTGTTCTTCAAGGATCACATCGCCCAAATGTATCCTGAAATGTAATGTAATGTTCTGTTGGGTACAAATGAGTACACTTTCCAAGCAAAAAAAAGGTACAGATGAATTTTGTATATATTGCTGGCTAGGGGTACAATTCTACATACAGTGTGTATGGTGTGTGGATTCTTTAGCCAATCAATGACTTCAATGACTTGCTGGCGGTGAGACACCCTGTGGCTCTCCAGGCCTGAATTCTGACACCCAGGCACTACACAATCACAACACGCGCAGTAACGTACTGTAGCTGAACACACATTTTGGCTTTCTTACATTTAGGCCGCTGATAAAAGAGAGGCCTTTTTGCGGGGCATTGTTATGTGGTGTTTGTGTATTGTTGCGGGTGATTATTTTTTGAAAAGATTAATGAAACTGTACGCATGTAAACATTTAATATTGTGAATTGCGACGTGCGCTTTCACAGCGTATTGTCTGTTGGCTAAAAGCATCAGGATCTGTCAAACATCTGCGGTTTCGCTCAGCTGTGGCATTTATGCAAAAAACGACATGTTTAGATGGAGCCCGTGCAATTGTGTGTCAGATCATCTTGTGTTTGGAGGGACTGTAAACACAAAGCTTTCAGCTTTTCGTTTATAATTTGAAGGCTTTTAGTGATTTCGCCTGATTCTGGGAGGCTATGTTGATCTGACAGAAAGCATACTGTACAAGGTTGTACAAATTCCATATTTTGCCAAAAAAAAAGAAGAAGAGTTTGAAAGAAAACAAGTGAAGGGGGTTTAAATAAACATTTCTGATTTCCTGATGGGGCACTACAGTTGTACCTTAATTGTGTGTGTAAACATATAGTTAAGTTAAAAGGTCATCAATGTCATGAAAGCCACTGTGCAGTCACTTATAAATAAAAAAGTAAATAATGTTATTATTAATTTACTTCATAGACTTAAATTTGTGTTGCTGTACAGCCTTGGATATCTCTATCTATTACCTATCTTTCATTAATTGGGAGGAAATTGGCATATAAATGTTCATATTTGTTTATGTAACTCAGACTCTCTGACTTAATTATGTACTTATATAATATGGTTTGGGTATGCCGAGTTTGTGATATTTGACACTTTTTCTTTCTTTTTTCCTTTTTTTTTTGAGATACTGTACACCAACTGTATGTTGTATCCTATTGAAAGTCTTCCACCTGACAGAATTCATGTTTATCTAAGTTAAGTGAACATGTTTACATCACTCAACACCATGGTGGAGCTAAATCTAATGTTATGCACCCTGGCTACAGATTAAATTACATGTCTTCCTTAACATGTGCAGGATTTGACAGGGTTGGATTTTAAGGCATTCTTCCTACTTACTGAGTGACCGCCTTTTTTCCGGTTTGGGTTCCTTGGTGACGGGCAAGTCATGTCTGGGTCTGGGCAGAATTTCTGAGCTGTTTGACTTCCGGAGAGTGAGTTTCCCAGGAAAGACGCCTTCTTTTCCCCTTGCCTTTGGAATACACAATAAGAAGGAATATTTCCACATCTTAAGCAGTGTATCATATCACTTCCACCCCTGGTAAAACTGTCGCATTATCACGTCCATCCTCATTAAGATAGGGGAAAAGCAGGTAACTGTACAATAGCGTATGTGTGAATTCATGAATGTTCTGCAAATGAATTTTAATCAGATTATGCAAATCAATGAAGGGGGAATTCAAAAATAAGAGAAACCGATAAAAAAAAAAAGACTACTCACCAGACTGTCGACTGTTTTTTTAATAGCATCATGCCATTTACATATTGTTGTATAATTGTCAGCTTGGAGCAGGAATTCGTTGCCAGAGCTGGTTGTTATCTGTAAGGAACGCAAAAAATAATCTCATGTCAACAGTGAATAAATGTTTTATTTTCTGTCCGATAAGAGCAGCAGTGTTTGTTTTGTTAATAAGGGAAATAAGCTTGCGCGGGAGCTGATGTTTGCGATGAGGGCAGGGATTCGCCGCCCCGCCGCTAATTGTCAACAAAACATATCAGAATTTGAAGCGATGCGAGACTAAGTGAAGGATGATACGATGTCAGCGCCGCTCTAACACGTAGCTGTTCAGTTCGTTGTGTGCTTTTCGGTAACGTGCTGCAGATGTTTGTTTGAGGTGTTGCAACAAATAGAAGTGTGTGTACGGCCATTGCGGTATCTAAATGGCTCGGTTGTAAAATGTCTGTGTGTGGGGTGGGGGGGAGGTATGATTGCTGATCATCTTTGCTTTCAAAAAGGGAAAAGACAGTTATTTGCCATCTAAATATTGGCCCTGTTTGTTGTCTTTTCAACAGAGCGATGTCGTTTTTGGCAGCGTCAAACGGAATAACTGTGGCCGTAATGAAAATGTTTTCCTAAATATTAAGGTCAGCGTTGTCAAACAGTTAGATTTTTTTAAAGTGGAAAAGGTCTGGATTTGTGACTGTGGCATAAATCGTCACTCTGAATCCATTAAAACAAAAATGCAACATGTAAAAGTGGATAACGTGTGTCCCCTAACACTTATAATAGTCACTGACACATGACTCAACCTTTGGACCAGTGATTTGGTCTTTTTTTTTTTTTCTTCTCTACTGTCAAGAAAAATAATAATATTCTCATAATATTAATATTCATCATACTTATGTTTGCTCATTGGTATTGACTCAAACAGGGGTGAGACCCCCTGATGTTGAACTCCTGAGAGCAGCTCGGTGATGACACAAATCTGTTAATTTAACCCTCTTCTTTAAAATGAAGACAATTTAGTACATTGGAAATACACTGAAAGCCCTCCGTTCCCTGTTTGCGAAGAGTCAGAGTGGAGTGATTGTGGAGAGGAGCTTATTCTGACTGCGTTATTCTGCATTAATATACTGTAGGGGCACCTCCACGTCTTACCCCAGATCTCTGTAGGCTCTGTAACTCATGGGTTACCACACATTCCTGCACATTTCCAATGCATTACCGCACTGATTATTGCATGCAGAGTATACTATACCTCAATAATCTCATTGTTTAAAAGAGAAGCAGAGTGCAAAAACACCTTCATAGGATATTATCAGGGAACTTTGAACTTTATTTTTATACAAAATAAAATGCCCAGTGTTAATTTACCTCTAACATACTGTATGGTCTGGACCAGAGCAGGACCACATATAGTGCATATAGCATCAGAGTTCATTTAACACTGGAAATGTTACTGTGTACACATCATTAATGCAGGTGAACACTACATAACTTTCTCCCATATATTCAACAAACTTTCCTCCCACATATCATAACTTATTTAACTCCCAGTCCCACACTTACAGTGCTGTACACTCATGTTACACCTATGCCTGTACATTACCCTAACATTACTTTCAAACCTATACATATTATTATTTTCTCATGATTATTATTTTGCTCATATACAATTCCAGCCAAAACACATTGCTCCCGCTTTACTCTTGTATATTACAATTTCACATTGAAATAAGTACATTAGTAAATGGTTTATAAATATCTGAAAACCAAAAACGTTCCCAAGGTTGTTTCCCCCCTCACAGAGCCACCCAGACACAGTGTGCTAATTTTAAAACTCAGATAGTTGATTTTAGATAATGATGTGATTTAAAGATGCTGCACAATGCATGCATGTGTCACACTAAAACTGTCTCCCAATATTTCTATCATTTTCAGCATTTTAAACTCAAGAAGATTAAGCACTCTAACAGCTGCAGAGAAACTCCCTCAACGCACTGTAAAAACCACTGCCAATATGTTTCTGTTAAAGGCTACTACTGCTCCCTACAGTTCAAAAATGTCCTTATTTTATACATTATCTCTCTCTCTCTCTCTCTCTCTCTCTCTCTCCATCCCTCCCTCCCTCCATCCCTCTGCTTTGAGTCGGTCACACCCAGTCACTTAATGCCAATCAATGAAGCTCAAACACTTCCAAGGGTTTTGGCTGGAAAATCCAGTTTCATTTGAAGTGTGGATATTTCCCATGTTGATGTGCTTCCTGCTTGGTAAATGCGACTTGGACAGCATTTCAAAACCATAATTGCACTTCAGACTATCGAGTATAAATACCACTGGCTAAAGGCATTAATTAAAGAGAACTCAAGCTCCTAAACGTACAGGAGTAACAATTTCGGACCAGCCTTAATACCTGTGGGGCAAATGGTTTTTGCAGAAATACTTATCAGTTCTAATAGCACTTTTCGCATTCTCCGCGACTCTTTAAAAACTCTAATCCAGGCATATCCAAAACTGCTTGCATGCAAGTTTCCAGACCTCAATGTTGTTTTAATGGCTTGTGAGCAGCAAGGTTCAGGAATCATGAGAGCAGAA
The DNA here is from genome assembly GCF_963514075.1 of Conger conger. Taxonomy (NCBI): domain Eukaryota; kingdom Metazoa; phylum Chordata; class Actinopteri; order Anguilliformes; family Congridae; genus Conger; species Conger conger. Next base: position 60,661,349 of record NC_083762.1, read on the forward strand.
GTGTTCGAGAAGATTTAAAATGACCACAAACATTAACCTTAACGTTCACATAAGTCACTCCAGGTGGTATCAGGCGCCACAATGTAATTGCTGATGACGGTACGCTGTGTTTATGGTTTGACCGCATGACTAATGAATAACACTGGATGAGACTTTGTGCCTCGTTGGTCTGAGGTGATAATTCTGTACTGTAGTACTGTAGGCCAGGCTCACCCACCACAGATTATGTCAGTCCTATATTATTATTGTGTCAAGTCAACATGGCCGCTTTTATCTTGACACCTTTGTAAGTCAATTATTTATCTTTTAACCTATAAACCACCTGAGGGGAATTCAATGTCAGTGATAAAACCAGTCAGTGTGCAAGTGCAAAAACTTCGATAACCCTTTTGGTAACTATTTTGATCTCAGAGGTAAGTACTGTGAAACAAAGTCGGTAAGTACTGTACAACAAAATAAACTTAAGTACTATGAAAGTACATTTTACAGCCTGTTTCCAAGTGCTTTCTTCTGAAATCGAAATAGTTACTTAATTAGACATAGGTAAGTAACTGGTATTCGCTCAGTAAATACTAGGCAATTAACCGGCGGTAAAATAAAGAGGTATCTACCTTTTATTTTTAAAGCTACAGTTTGTTACTACTAAACGCAGCAGCTAACATTTTCAGGTAACATTTTTTGGCCACAGTTTGTCAGTCTATGTCTACTATGGTGAACTGACTATCGTCATGAAACCAGTTCTGGCTGTTGTTGCTAAGAAGCATTTACTTAACCAGCAATAAAACTTGAATTTCTCGACCCCGTAAAAACACACCCCTCCCAGTAAATAAGACTGCAGAGTCTCACTCGTATAATTTCAGGATGTCATTATCTGTTATACAACTTATCCGCACACACGCAAGATGAACAGTTCTAGGCACAATCTGTGTCAAAAGGCATTTGCAATCGCTTACTTTTCTTTGCCATAAACGCGAATGGGCTGGCATGTTCTGGAAAGATCTCTTTCCCGGGGTGTTCTTGGAAGCAGAGACTACAGGGTTAGGTTTGGGTCGGAGGGGGCTGAAGACTCACGAATGTCATTGGGCATTTGTCTTTGTTTAAACTGGCGAACGCGAGCACTTTCCGCGGCACATCTGCAGGAGACTGGTAGGGGAGAACACAGCGGCGCCCGATTGCGGTTCCGTTTCAGCTCCGTCGCCTTGGTTTTAATCCGCTTCAGGAGCTCGCCCACGTTCTCTGAACGAAGAGGCCGCGGCTCGCTGAGACTGTCAAACTCCATTCCGCTATTTTCGCGCGGCATTAAAATAATCAAATAAATATGATAAAGCTTGTTTTTCTTACGCGGCGAGCCGTGCGCTAATCGTAAGCCGCGGACCGCTCTGAGACGACAGTCGTGTTGATGTACGGTTTAGTTTATGTGCTTGTTTACTATTCGCGGAGTGAGAATGGTTCAAACAGACTACTCTCGGCTTCAGATGCAACGCTTTTATGGTTATTTGAAAGCCTTCAACTAAAGCATTTCATGGTGCCATTAATAAAATATGTTTATATGACTATGAATCGGATTGCTTTTGAATACAGCATAATGGAAATGAGCATAGGGACATTAAGACTATATTCAATAAATATTTCTTTATTTTTTCGAATTGTCTATTATGTGCTCTGAGCTTGATATTTAATGATATTCAGCCAGCCCCATTAAACTGAATGAATTGACGCGAATGCTTTGACGTTTACATTGCATAAGACACTTCTTTATCCATGGGGCGTCCTCTTTAGTGAGACAACCCCCTGCCCCTTCGGAGTGTCTATAGGCAGTTGGATAAAACTCGGTAACATACTGAGCGCTCACACATTTAACATTAAGGCGTAATTAGGATCATTAAAAGCTGCTTGATTTCAGTCTCGATTAACAAAAGGGGGGGAAAAACCGTTTCCATGAAGGTTTTGATGGGGGGAGATTGGAGATTGGTGTTCTGCTGGAGCCGTGGCAGTCTGCTTTCTTGGCTTGAAGCACCTCGATCTGTGACATGTTTACACATACTTGCTTTTGTGCTGTTTGAGTGGCATATGGAGGGGGAATGTGTAGGGGCCGCCAGAATGATATATGTAGTGGTTCCATGTGCTCAATAATTAATTGGTTTACGACTTACATGAGAGAGCTGATATCTACAGTAGTGTCATTTTACTATTTTATTGTGATAACTTGTCATCATGTTGCTTGACTGCTTTTGAAAACAAAGTTCTATTCTGTTTTGTTTTTAACAATATTTAGTACATGTACAGTATACGTGTGTGTATGCACACAGTATTTCATAAACCCCATTCCCAGATGTGTGAGAATAACACCCATATGTATGTATACATCTGTAAAAGTTATACATATTTCCTTTCAATAGCTTTGGGACAACTTCAAATTAAATGAAGCAAGAAAACATACTACACGTCCGAGCAGACCATCAAACTCAAAGTATGAGATGCAGTTCCTAAATCAAAAAGTTCTAAGGAAGTCATAATTCCTCTTAAAGTTTACAGTACTCCCTTCATTTGATATGCTTATTTTACCCCCAGCATAATCAGATTGGCTCTATCACATCAGTATGTGGACACCAAACAGATCAGATATGGCTGGCTTCTGGTGTGCAGACTTTGCAGAGGCCTAGCTGGTGTGCCTAAAGTTATCTTTGTACCGTGTCCGGCTGTGGTTTTTAAGAGCAAACCATCACTGGATAGGCAGCCGTCAGCAGTAACTAAAGCCCCTTAATAGGAAATGAAAGCAAATAGCGCTGGGGTGCCAACTCGGTTTCACAGATTTTGAGAAGCGTCTCAGTCCTCATTGATGCCCGTCCAAAATGTGTGGTATATTTTTAAGATGGTGTAAAAAAAAAAAGAGATCTGTATTATCACGAGACAAGGTTTAGATAATTTGTTTCTACTCGTAGCAGCTTCATTTCAACACATGAGGTTAAAAAAGAAAAGAAAAAAATATATATACAAAAAACGAAACTTGGCCACGGTTTTTGGACCAAACTGTGTGTGTGTGCTCGTGTGTGTACTTCTGTGAAGATGTACTGTACTGTACATTGGCGTGGGTGTGTGTGTGGAGAAATCTGGAGGCTTTCCGCGATGGTGATTTCGTTCTGGTTTAGTCATCATACAATCAGCTGCTCTGAAGCACATCCAGATTCTACATCCAGATTTGTCCTTTTGCAGGTTAATATGTGTGCAACGATGTAAAGTGCACTTAATGGCATAGCTCAAAACTTCAGAGAACATCTGTCAGACCAGCCTCCTTGAACAGTATTACCCCTCTTTTCTGACAGTGTTTGAGAAACAGTTACTGTAGCATCAAGGAGGTACAGCAAAAATAATGTTCTTTGTATTGCCTGAGCATGTACTGGCAACATGCACTCACATTCAACCCTTCAAAACCATTCAGAAATACAAAAATACAGTGATATTTGCCATTCATTTTCAAGGCACACCGTGCTTTAAAAATGTCACACATTTTGCAAGACACAGAAAAGAGTTTGTTTCAGCCTTGCATATCAGGTCCTTCTGTTGACACGCGAGTCCAGAATGATTTCATATTTTGAAAAATAACCGGGCAGCTGGTGTTCCCACAGCCCCGCTGCAAATCGTCCGATGGCTGTACTGTAACCGTATCTGCACCGCACCTGGAAGAGCAACGTGTCAGGTGTCGCCTTCCAGAGAGGCGCAGAAAGCACGGCGAGTGAACAGGGACTGCATGTGTGTGTGTGTGTGTGTGTGTGTGTGTGTGTGTGAGAGAGGGGGAAAAGTGAGATCATGCCTTTATCTTCTCTCTGTTTTTCTAAAAATATGTTAACACCTGTCGCTCTGAAATTGCTGTTAGCAGCGTTCCAAATGGCACCCCCAGGAGAGTAGCCCTATGCCAACTGACCTGAGGGATCCTGAGAACGAGGACAGCAGGAGAGTCCGCTGATTCTCACCCACACACATGCGCATGCACACACGCGCATACTGTACGAACGCTCACAGTCACACTCATACACATACTGCTACACACAGTCTTACACGCTCACACACCCACACATGTGCATATTGTACGAACGCTCACAGTCACACTCATACACATGCTATTACAGTCTCACACGCTCGCACACCCATACATCCACTCAGTCACACACACTCTTACACACAGTCTCACATACACACCCACACACACACACCCACTCAGTCACACACACTCTTACACACAGTCTCACATGCTCACACACCCACACACGCACACACACATACGCTCACAGTCACACTCATACACATACAATTACAGTCATACATGCTCACATACCCACACACACACACTCAGTCACACTCACACACACTCTTACACACAGTCTGACACACACACACACACACACAGTATACTCACAGTCACACTCGCAGACATTTATATAAACAGTCTTACACACTCATACACACACATACATCCGCTCACAGTCACAGTCATACACACTCTTACCCGCTCATGCAACCAGACCCACACACACATATACACAAACACACACTCACACAGTATGCACATTCACGCACACACACACAAACACACGTACACACGGACACACACACAGCCTGTTCCACTGTTTTGTTGGGTGTCTGTTGAGAGGAAATCCAGGCACACAGCACCCCCATCTCTTTCAGGGGATCCTGGCCCTTCTGTTCAGATCTCCCATCGATGCCAGGGAGGTCACACGTAAAACATGGGTGACAACATGTTGCCCTCTTGCACACAATTTACCATGCTGATTACCTACTCATTTACATATGTATTTATTTATTATTCATTCATCTTACACCATTTTCTTCTTCCGGTGTACATCCAGAAGACACTCTATATATCTCCTCTAGTAGGCATTCTTCTTTAAGAAGGCTTAAAACCAACCTGATATATAACATACTTGTAGCATCACAAATAGAAATTAATGTTAACCAATGAAAATGACACAACAAAACCGCAAGCAAACTACACAGCCTGAAGCGGCATTATCAGACGACGGAGTGCGCGTTACGCACCGTTCGACTCCAAAGATCAGAGCCGTCCCTCGTGTGTTCTCTCATCGACAGCCGTGAGATTTATTTGGTGAGCAGAGCATGCCAATGTGTTGCCAGATGGAGAAGCAGTGCTTTGGTAAACAAAATCACACATGCTGTTAAAAAAGGGAGGATAATGAGAGTGTGTGTGTGTGGGGGGGGAGACACCTTTCCATTTGTCTAAAATGATGTAAAATATGTCTCTCTCTAGACTGTGGTCTATAGCTGCGGTTTACATAAATAAATAAATAAATAAATAAATAAATAAATAAATAAATAAATAAATAAATAAATAAATAAAAATGATGATGATCAATTAACATTTGAAAGGTAAATCTTGAAATATATAGTTTAGTTTGAAGTGTGAACATGCTTCAGTGGGTCCTACTGAGCAGATTCAGTGGGTGCTACTGGACCCAAAATGGCTACCCCTTTTGAGGTTATGGAAAAGAAGGGCAAATGCTGCTATTTGTATATAGTTTGAGCACAAGCCTGGATAGAGTTACAGGCTTAAGGATATTGAGGTACCTCAGAGAGAAAAGGATCTAAAATACAGACCGAATCTGGGTTTTTTAATCCAAACTAACATTCTGTAGGATTTGCTATGTCTTCTTGTGCAACCATTCTGCCAATCAAATGGGGTCACAGAGAAACATCGTGACAGGGTTCAACAGAAGCAACTTTTATGAAATCTTGATGAACCCAGAGTGCACCCGCTTACTCATCAAGCATAAAGCACTCGTGTTATAATATCTGGTTTACCCAAAAATCCAGTTGGCCTATTTCAGAGAAAAAATGGTTTCCTCTGAAGTTTGATCAAAGAGACAAATAGACCGCTTAAATATACAGTATATTAAGATCTTTTAAAAGCTGGGAGTTTAAGATGAGATAGCGTAGTGCAGATTATCAAAAGTTTGCAGGGCATGACAGCCGGATCTGCATAAAGCATTACGAGTCTATTTATTCCACTAATGAAAACTGTTCAATGAGCTTCTTCCAAAACATAATGCCATATTCAGAAGCTCATCAGCCACAGAGTGAAAGTACAGCTCCTTGTATGTGTACATCTTAAAAATCCAGCGTCCATGTTGATATTAATCCAGATATAGTATGTGTGCTATTGAAGAGGAACTGACAGTGTTTAAGGTTGGGATGATCAGGGTAATTTAATGAGGAGGACCAAATAATTATAGATCAGCTACCAGCTCATACCCAGCTAGACAAGCTTTATGACAAGTTTGGCCATGCTGGTTGACCAGCTCATACCCACAAGACCAGCTTAATGACCAACTTGGCCATGCTGGGTGACCAGCTCATTCTCAGCTAGACCAGCTTTATGACCAGCTTGACCAGCTCAGTGTCCAAGCTAGCTGGATTTTACACCAGTGTGCTCAACCAAGTACATCAGGGGCTTGTTATATAAAAACTTTATGCACAGGACTTATGTCGTGTTCACAACTTGTCCGTTGTTTTTGTGTACCCATTATTCGTAACACAATCCCTGCCCCCAGAGCAACACAGCACCATAACTGATCTGACAGAAATTAGTCTTGGCTCTCATGAATGAAATACTTCCCCAAACAAGCTACGGTATTTATATCATGAGTGAGAAAATACCCTCGATAGAAAGATTTGTTTTGGATGGAAAATATGTGAATTATAAATTACAATTCTATAATTGATATAACAACAAGCCTTTCAGAATGAAAATGGGAGTCACTTAATATTTTCTGTAAACATAAATTCATTAGTTTGTTGGAGAAGAAGATTGTTTACAAGTTGTTGTCCCAGAAACAAGCAGTGAAATGAATCTTTCCCTCTACTTCCTGCTATTCCAAAGAGCCGTGAGTAACAGAGTTAGCTTGTCAATGCGTTGAGTTGTGAACATGGCGTGAGTGCTAATGTCAGACGTTCAAAACTGTTTTCTTCTTGGCTTTTTTCTCAGCCATTTTATTAGAAATCACGCTAGTACACAAATTAGGTGACTGACTTTGCATGTGATCATCTGTTGTAATTAGTACCTGCCAACATCTAGCTGGTGCAACCAACGTTAATGCCGGTCTTATGCCAAACATACGTAAGTCCAACGTAAGTGGGGATAAACCATGTCAGATGTGAGGTAAACGTTGAGTAAAAGAGCCATATGACCAACTTTTATCTGACCAGCCCTAGATGTTCAGGATGGTTCACGAGAACGACATTTATCAGTCAAAAATTGTATTCCAATGTTTATTCTACTGAATGTATTTAGCAAAATTGAATGGCTGCTCAAAAGATCATGACCGGTAATTCTAAATGTAAACAAACTCACGGTATGAAAATTGCATGAAATAACCATGCAGATACATACCTCTTTGTTCAGATAAAATCACAGCACCCATCAGTTGGAATGGTAAAGAAGAGGAAGAAACGTATTTCAGAGAGAACACTAACATGCCATTCCCCCAAGCTGCCCTGCATCCGCAAACAAACACATCTGCCGGTATCTCTTTAAATTAATCAAGCCCTTAGCAATGACATGACATGTGACACCTCAAGATATGACTAGGATAGAAAATATGAAACACAATTAACCCATTCAGGTCCAGCATCGTAAGTGTATTTGCCCACGTCAACAAAATACCAGTTTATTTGACTATTTTAAATCAGGAATGAAATTCCATCTGATAGTAGCACAAGCAGACAATCATACACAAATGCATGCAAGCACATGCACACACACATCCACACACACACATGACTGTTCACAAGAAAAAGAATATGACAAAGAATAGAAGGTGATCGTCACAAGAAGAGCTATCATCAATAAAAGCTTGGATATTTCATTTCAACCAATAGTTTATTTAAAAATCTTGCTCTACTTTAAAATGAAGCCATTAATATTTAAGTACGCAGAGCAGTGAAAAGATGAATAATATTTGCAAGCTAAAACTTAGCATTTTACTGTTAAATAAAACATTAATTACACTGCTTCATAAAGGAACAATGTAACTTTGAAGCTCGCTAGATGGCAAAGTTAATTATTTCCAATTAGCAACATCATTTCTGCAGAGATGTATCAAACCTTTTAATATCATGGAATGTTTAATAAGCTGTGGAAAAGAAAGACTAAAGCAGGAGTTGCATTTGTGTTTCTTGAAAACGTGTGGCGAATACTAATTCAAACCATTTCTGATGGAAAGCTCCTCACTGACTCTAATATTTTAAAAAAAGGATTCGTACAGCATATTGCTGCATACACAGTTGTTTAATATGGGTACAAAAACATTATATTACTCATATCATTGAATATCATATAAAAAATGTAAGAATGAAAAGTGTAATATTGATATACGATGCTAGGGTTACAGACCAGTTTGAATGCTGAAGTTACAGACCAGTTTAACTGCTGTGGTTACAGACCAGTGTAATCACCATAGTTACAGACCAGTGTAATGGTTGCAGAGCCATCTTATTATAGTTATAGTCCTGTGTAATCACTGTGGTTACAGACCAGTGTGAAATGAACATTTTGTTTACAATGGTTCACTGTCTGAAGGTGGGTTCATATGAACCCTGATAACCCCTTCTGAATTTCGCCTGGGTTAAGTCTCCTGGTCTCACCCCCAAAGAAGCTCATTTGGTCCAGCCATATACCTCCCCAATAACGATTTGATTATTTTGGCCTTCCTGTTCTATCTTCTTCCAGCTCTGTTCATCAATTCTCTTCCTGCTTTGCATGGGACAATGTACGTGATTGGACAGAACCAGCATAGTGCGCACTCAGTGAGCACTTTATTAGGTATTCATTCAACTTATTTTTCAGACATATTAAGCCTTCTGCTGCTGCAGCCTATCCGCTTAGAGGTTTGATGCATTGTGTCTTCAGAAATGCTCCATACCACTGTTGTAATTGTAGTGGTTATTTGTCACCTTCCTGTCAGCTTTGACCAGTCTGGCCCTTCTCCTCTGACCTCATCTCATTAACAATGCAATGCAATGCTGTGCACAGGATGTTTTTTATTTTTTTGCACCATTCTCTGCAAACATTAGAGACTGTTGTGCGTGAAAATCAGCAGTTTCTGAGATACTGAAACCACCCTCTCTGGCACCAACAATCACATTTTTCCCCCCATTCTGATGGTTGATGTGAACACTACCTGAAGCTCCCGACCCGTATCAGCATGATTTTATACATTGCACTGCTACCACACGATTGCCTGTTTAGATAATCGCATAAATAAGCAGATGTACAGGTGTTCCTAACAAAGTGCTCAGTGAGTGTAAAACCCAATCCTACCTTCTGTTCAAGAACCAGGCAGGAATAAATGTAAAATAAAATGAGAAGAAAAAATAAATGCCGTTCAGATAAATGAAGAAATCAAGGCGGGCCTTAAACCGAAATTAATTTGGAAGCCGCACTGTGCCAGCTATCTCTGTCGTTTAGACGCTGATTAAATCCGCCGCTCGCAGGTGATCCCCCCCCCCCGTAATCCGGCGCTCCCCGCGGGCTCGTAGAACAGGCTTCCCTCAGCGCCTGTTAGATTCAATCAGGTACTAATGTGGAGGGACAGAGGAGCCTGCACCGGCAGATGGTAGAATAACCTGAAAACCTTGCCATCGAGGGATCAGCCAGCAGCTGACAGGTATTAATTCATAAAATGAAGTCTGACGGGAATTTCTTGTACCCGCCGCAACCCCTGCCACATACACACGCACACGAACGCACACACACACACACGCACACACACACACACACATGCGCGTGAACGCATTAAACTGAGACCCAGTAGTGTATCGCCACTGATGTAAGGACAAATCAGCTTTGGCATAAACAGTGGGAGTAAATGCTCTTTGATGAAGCTCTTCATTAATGTAAAAAACAAGCCTTCAGTGGTCGTGATGTGCAGTTCCCCTGCCTGTCCGTATTTCAAAGGATGAGAGTTAGAAAAAAAATACGAACAGGTCTTTGCCTCGCTTTACACCACTGTTTTTTTAGCACCTCAGACTCTCAATCATAAATAACGGCAAGACCGCACATAATGACTGCAGTGTAAATATTGAGTTAATTTGGTCATTTCTGGATATTCATTCATTCATTATCCTAACCCGCTTATCCTGAACAGGGTCGCAGGGGGGCTGGAGCCTATCCCAGCATACATTGGGTGAAAGGCACCCTGGACAGGTCGCCAGTCCATCGCAGGGCACACACACCATAGGCGGCAGTGCTACCCATTGCACTATCCGTGCCGCCCGTTTCTGGATATTCCGAATGGATAAAGCAGTGTGGTGCTATAAATGGGATTCAAACTCGCAGTCTCGGGCTGAGGGATTGATGAAAAGACAAAAAACCATTCAAATCAGGAAGAAAATCAGGGGGAAAAAAACATATAAATACTGTATATAATGGCACATACCGCAGGGGAAGACAGTACAAACATCAAAACCACTTTCCCTGAAAAACAAAAAAACTTTTTTCTCCCCCTGCTAGCCACATGTACTGTAACAGGACCTGTGATAAACAACATGCAAAAGGCTGTATTTCTGCATGCCGGTTTTTAAAATCTAGCAGGGACCTTGCTCACCTCTCAGGCTAAAACTGAGTTACCCATGCATGAAGTCTCACAACTCCGTTCCTTTCCCTACCACTATTTCATTATTTTATTTTTAGAATTTCACTATTTTAGAATTCCAGTATTTTTGTTGTAAATCCACTTTGCCAATTAAATATAGAGTACTGTTTCAAGAATGTTTAATTTTCCTGAAATTTGTGAAAAGGAATTATGTAAATTGCCGGAACGTTCCCTTTTTAGCTGAGAGCTGAAGTAGCTACTGGATTAATTAGGAACCCAGATTGAGAAAATGGCCGCATTGCTTCGTTCGGATGACTGGAGTGGTGAAGGGAAAACCAGAGAATCAGTAATTAACTTCACGTGTTATCATCAGAGCCGTAGGTGGCAAACGCCGATTTTCCAACTTTTTGCTCTCTCTCTCTCTCTCTCTCTCTCTCTCTCTCTCTCTCTCTCTCTCTCTCTCTCTCTCTCTCTCTCTCTCTCTCTCTCTCTCTCTCTCTCTCTCTCTCTCTCTCTCTCTCTCTCTCTCTCTCTCTCTCTCTCTCTCTCTCTCTGCAAAAGGGAAGCACATTTCCTTTAATTGATTTATGGCACTTTAAAATGTGGGTCTCACAGAAGTCAAAGAATTAGCTGCACTCCAGGGCCAATTAGCAAGACCTCAGCGTTGCTCCCGGTCGTTCCCAACCACCTCAATCAATCCAAATACCCACAGGTGGAATGGCCGCTCTGACAGCAGCTCAGCCTCCGTGAATTCCAAGGCCCGGCACAGCCCTGAGGTTATTTCAGCCTACAATATGCTGCCCTACAAACTTCACGGCAACTTGGTGGTTTTCCAGTTCCTCTGAATGATCATTAGTCCGACAATTTATTCCTTCCCTATCACTAAGCACACACACACATGCAGTCACACACACGCACACACACACACACACACACACACACACACACTCACTCACTGTGTGATGCTGTTGTGTTGTGGCACTTTTGTGACAAGCGGCAGTGCTGTGCAAAGAGAACTTGTTTTAAAAAAAAAACATGTATTTTTATGTTGTATTTTTGCATAATTCCTTTAACTGATGATTTTCAATGTTATCAAATGAAAAATGAATAGCTAAGGTAAATTCCATTTATTATATAGCTATGTAGCTACATTCAGTGAGCCATTTATTAGGTATTTATTAGACTTTTAGAAGGTTTCTGCTACTGTAGCCTATCCACTTACAGGTTTGATGCATCATGTGAGCTGCTCTTCTGCATACCACTGTTGTAATGCATGGTTATTTGTATTACTGTCACCTTCCTGTTAGCTTTGGCCAGTCTGGCCCTTCTGCCTGACCTCACTCATAAACAATGAGTTTTCACCCACAGAACTGCTGCTCACTGGATGTCTTTTGTTTTTCACACCATTCTCTGCAAACTCTAGAGACTGTTGTTCTTGAAAATCACAGGAGAATCTGCAGTTTCTGAGATACTCAAACCACCCTGTCCAGCACCAACAATCATTCCACGGTCAAAGTCACTGAGATCACATTTCTTCCCCATTCTGACATTTGGTCTGAACAACAGCTCAACCTCTTGACCAAGGTAGGCATGTTTTCATGCTTTTAGTTTCTGTCATATGATTGGCTGATTCAATATTTGCATTGACAAGCTGGTGTACAGGTCTACCTAATAAATTGGTCACTGGGTGTATTTAATAATAAAAATGCGAGTGACGCAAGAGGAAATCCTTTTCCTGGGTTTCTATTCACCCACATTCAAAACACATTAGAGACAAATATCTACCACAAAGTGAAAGCACAGAATAACATTTGTTTAGACGGCTGTTAAAGTTAGATTAAAAGGCAACGTAATCATTTCGGCTCAAAGAATTTAACGTCCTTTCGTTCTGCCTGCTACACTTCAATCGTTTATTAAAACAGTACAGATGTAGCCCAAGGATATCATCTTTGTTTGTGTAATAATAAACGTCATTTTGTTGCGCTTATAAAACTTCATTGTAACTTCATCCCTCTGATAGGTCATTATTTCAGCTCGCCAGCAGGGGATAGGCAATGGAACATAGCGTGAACATCTTGCGTAGGCTCTTGAAATAGATCCAGATCCAAGAGAAACACAAAAATGCCCACAATAACAATCATACATTCTCCATGCCCAAAGTCCAAGGGGGGAAATTTGAGGCAGTCAGTTCTAGGTCTTAAAATAAAAACAGAATTTAGTAATACATTGCAATTTCAAAATGTAAAAAGCTGCTATGGTCTACTGCATAGCAAACAGATTCTCAATTGTATTTATTGCCTGTGGCTAGCAACAGCTAATGGTACTAGACCACACAATTGCATTGTCAATATTCCTTCTGAACCCAAATCTTGATTGTGAAACTGTTTGATTATGGTCAGCTAGCTAATGTTAATCTACTTTTCATGGCCATGGACCATAATGTAGTTGGGGTTGATGTGGTTCCTTAGTGGGGGATTCCATACGATGTCAGGGAGTGATACCTCAGACTACTGAGGTAGATAATTTGTCCATTCTTTAACTGCATGAGGATAGCAGTCCTTTTTAGCTTATTTGAACAAAATACCTTTGCTTGTATTTCGGAAAGGAGTCAATGTCATTTGTTGACAATAAAATTGCAAAAATAGTTAGCAATGATAGATAGCTACAATGGGTCCCCATTCAGACCAGTGGCAGCCATTTTATCTCATATGCCTATGAAGAGTGGTCAACTGTATCTGAGCCAATTTTTAGTTATTAAGCTTGATCGATATGACTGTAATGAATAATTATCAATCATCGATTAATCATTGACATACCTCATTTTTAGGTAAACCAATAATCAATATAACAACGCAAATATTGGTCCAACACAAGCTAAATATTCAATAAAAATGACAATCTGTTTTAATATATCGTATAATGAAGAATGAATGTCAACTTTAAAATTAAAATCTGTCAAAAATTAAAATAACTGTCAGAAACCTATTTTTGCTGTTGTTATTTTTGTGATTAATAAATACGTTTTAACTAACTATCGTGCATCAGCAGATAATTCCTTGCTACGTCCGCAAACTTTCCCGGCGTCCTGTTCTCCCTATGACAGCCAAGTGAGCCAGACGTTCCTGGATAACCTGGTTCTGAGGTGAACGTACAGTGCGAGCTGTGAGTGTTTGATGCAGAAGAGCCGGCAGGGCGGACATGGCGAGAGTGAAGACGCTTCGAGGCGAGCTTCGGCGGCTGCTGGGTCCTGTCCTCAGCTGGAGAAACACACGCCAGGTCAGAAATGTGTTCGTGCGAGCAGCCCAGATGGTGATTACACAGAAGCAGTCCAGGGCCCATCACATCGATACCACACAGGGTTGCTGTTGAGCAGCAGGGCAGTGTGGGCACTTCCTGTGTGTGTGTGTGTGTGTGTGTTTGACTTTGAGTGTGCGATATATCACAGGCTTGGCATTCAACAGGTTACATTACCTCAAAAACACTGCGTCCCATTGTCTCTCTGAGGGGACTTTCTATAGCCGCTGGAGCATATCAGAAACGATCTGAATTTTTATTCCACCATTTGATGAACTGTAGAGGTTATGTACACTGTAAAATGTAGAGGTTATGTGGATTTAATATATATTTAGTCGGTCTCACTGTTTATTCAGCGTACCCAGAGCAGCATTCATTTAATAGAAAAGGTTTGCAGGCCAGACACTGTCTCGCCGTGAGTTATAAAACAAAATTATCACAAATTTCTGCATAATTACAGAATACAAATGCTTCATGTTATTTATGCCTCCAGTGTGTCAGTTGGTTTAGGAGCATTCTGGAATGATTATCTCACCCCCCACCCCCCACCAGAACATGTTTCGGACACAAATTGTAGCTGTCCGTCGGAAAAATCTGTTTATCTCTGGTTGTTTATCCAGAAACTGTATCTAAAACAGCACTTTAACATCTGCACGTCGTTTAGGTGCAAACACTGGAATTACAACAGCGTCTGTTCGCTTCCTTCTCTGGCCAGATCTCACAGCTGAGCTGCGTCACCCAGGTTTGTGGGCCTGTGCTAACCGGTATTGATCGAGCCTTTATGTGACCGCAAGCTGTTCCCTTCAAGGGGGCAACATCGACGAAAACGCACGCCATATGCGACAGCGTCCAGTTTCCCCCGCCCCCCCCCCGCCCCCCGTGCCATGTGTGGTAGCGTCTAGCGCCCCCCATTGGTCACGTGGTGGCCAGACAGGGTGAGTTCATTTGAATTTCACAGGTTTTAATGATGAAAGTAATCACATAGCGAGGCTGACTCAGGACGTATGGTGTTAACCACCCAGGTCAGATCACAAGGGTCAGCTGCATATTAGGATCTACATATCATCCGCACGCATCAAACAGTGTGTTTGTGTGTGTGTATGTGCATGTGCATGCATGTGGGTAGAGGTGGGGGGGGGGGGGGGTTGCATTATCTCAGCCATTACGCGACTTATTCCTAACCTATTATCGATCTTTCGCAAATATTTTTCCAAGGTATCTTAATTACTCTCAAGAAGCAGCGCACTGGCTGCGGTACAACACAAACAGGCTCATTTGCATTTCTCCGCCGCGAGCGCTTCTGGCAGCGCACGTGCCCGTCCAGATTGTAACCCCTATTTCTGCCTCCAAAATCTGCCTTGGAGGACTGACCGTGGAGGGATTGGGGATTTAGTGGGGAAGGTAAGTGTGACTACAAGCCTTGGCTAGCCATCTGCTCCCCAGTACGGTTTAGGCCAACCCGTTCAGCCCGGCAGCAAAGACCCGAGTGCCTCGCTAAATCCGGTCCCGGCCAAACCAACCCGGGCCAGCCAATCAGCGACGGCCTCATGATCAGTTGTAAGAAGCTGTCTGTATTTAGATCTTTTTTTTTCTTTCTTTCTTCCTTTTTTTCTCCATAGCACAAACTGAATTTTGCGCCGTACGTTTGCAGCTCAGCACCAGTTGAGCATACTCTGAATTAAAGCCCTCTGTTCTCTGCGCCTACAGTAGGAATATTCCAGAAGGCCCTGGCTCTCCTGCGACCACAAGGCTGTGCTACAAAATGAAAATGTATCTGGCTTTGGGGATGTCGCCCTCCTCCCATCCCCATGGTTACAGTACACTGTAAAAACCCAAAAAAAGCAAATCTCAACAAGTATTTTAGGAGAAATAAAGGTATGAAAAGTGCCTAAAAAGGTACAAATGCTTGTGCTGGGGCAATAGGTATAGGTATATAAATGTGAAATATTTTCAACATTTTATTTAATAATATGTACATTTTCTTGCAAAATTTTCTAATTTGTGTGCAAAGAGAATATTACTGTACTATCAGGGTACATACAGGAAATTTGTACAAAAATGTACCTACACTGTCACTTTATTTCTGAGAGTGTATATTGAGACTTAATATCTTATTTCCTGAATTATTTTGCTCAATGACACAAAATGGCTGCCGATGAGTCGAAACAGGTTTGACTCATTTCAAGATTTGATGAAGGGGTTGAGAACTCACTTGTCAAGCAAACAGCACCTTAAAACAAGCTAATATTTCCTATTGGCGGAAATAAATGAGATCTTAAGTCTTGTTACAAGACAAAAACGTTTGTTAATTCAGCAATGTAGTTAGTTTATGTAATGTAGTTTCAGTCAGTTTGTTGCAATGTAGTCATTTATGTAACTCCTACAGGTGGGCTTTGCTCCCAGCTGGTTGAGCCTGAAAAGGAGACACCAACTGTGTCTACCTTACAGATCTTCAGAGTGAGAAGGCCCCTTGTGTGGAATTTGAGAAGAGTGTGTAACGCAAGCAGCAGTGGTTTATGGGTTCGTGGAGAAACACAGCGATCATTATGAAATTGCAGCTGATGTCTCTGCCAGGAATCTATTTCTCATCATTAATTATTCATATTATATTTCAATAATCCAATACCCAGGTGAGGCGTATGAAGATGATGGAATGGATTATTTTGAAGCTTAGTAGTGAGTGGAAAATTAAATATGAAATGTAAAATTCCATTGGCCAGCCTAATGAGAGGCCAGATCAGTGTTTATTTACTTTATTACATTATTTTGCTTGGAGGCAAAAATGGTTTTGTGTCAGTCTCTTCATCTTTTTTGAGAAAATTCAGTCAGTTGGAAATACTGATTATTTTTTCAATGCAGAATGCAAAAATAATTGTCATTGTACACGTCATTTGTTAGACAATCAGTATTGATAAACAGCTTAAATTCTACTGCCATAAAAAGTCAAGATTCAATCTTAAAACCCTAAACTATATAATGTAATTTGAATTCATACATTTATGCATTAAAGTATTCACAAATGTGAGCATTAGTTAATGTGCATGTTTATACATTTATTTATTCTGTTTATTCCTTCAAATATAATGCTAGATAAAATATATGTGTAATATAAATCAAAGTTAGGAGATATTTTCACAGGTAATTTTCCTTCCTAACTCATGTTTTCACTACTTCATATGAAATGTTTATTTTATAAAAAATGTTTCCTCATTCAGAACTGAGGGCATTAAAATAACAGTTCAACCATTTATCTGTCGGTGTGTCTTTATATAAAAGCAATTTGCAAAGTATTCTTGTACTTCTGGTAAAT
The DNA here is from genome assembly GCF_963514075.1 of Conger conger. Lineage (NCBI taxonomy): Eukaryota > Metazoa > Chordata > Actinopteri > Anguilliformes > Congridae > Conger > Conger conger. The sequence goes on from NC_083762.1 coordinate 60,678,578, forward strand.
AATCAACTTAAATAATGAATGTTTCAGTTCGAAATCTCAGATGATCCTCTCACTTCATCTGAAATGCATATAGTTCTGCAGAACAGAACACTTGTTTCATTTGAAAAAAGGTCTAACCTGTTTTAACACTCGACAGACAATGACCAAATAAAACCTGGGTTCCTAATAAAATATGACAGAGGGAATGTGTGCGATTTATAGACGTGGACGTATTTCTGGCACATCACTGAGACCACAGGCAAAGTTACTGTTTTCTCAGAAGTAAGAAACAGAAAAAGGAACTTCTCTTCCATATGGTTTCACAATGTTTCACATTTTAAATGAAAAATTATTCCCCGGTGAGAGACAGTACTTCCTCATCTTCGGCAACGTGAAAAGTTTACCTGCTGTCGGCTAAGAAGGTGTGGGCTCTAGCTAGTGTGCAGCATGGCTGTTTTAGTGCTTTTCTTTAGCCCCATGCAGTATACACTCAGTGAGCACTTTTTTAGGTAACCCTGTACACAAGCTTGTTAATGCAAATATCTAATCGGCCAATCATGTGGCAGCAACTAAATTCATAAAAGACAGACACCCCTGGATTGAGTATCTCAGAAACTGCTGATCTACTGGGACTATCACGCACAACAGTCTCTAGAGTTTGTAGAGAATGGTGTGAGAAAATCTAGTGAGCAGCAGTTCTGCAGGCAAAAACGTGTTGTTAATGAGAGGTCAGAGGAGAAGGGCCAGACTAGTCGAAGCTGACAGGAAGGTGACAGTAATGCAAATAACCACACATTACAACAGTGGTATGCAGAAGAGCATCTCTGAACAGACAATGCGTCAAACCTCTCAGTGGATAGCAGCAGAAGACCAAAAAGTCTAAAATGAAGTCCAGTAAATACCTAATAAAGTTTTCACTGATATATGTGGCAGTTTAAATGGAGAATTTGATATTTAACCCGAGGTCTTTTGTGAAGCACTGTGCCATAAGTGTAACTATCCTACTTCACCGAAAAGTAAATACTCAGCTTTTAAAAGCAGATAAATAAATACAAAAGATTACAAAATAAACCCAAAACAGGTAGTGTAACCACATTCTCCTGGGTTCTCCTGGGGGAAGGAGTCTGCTCTGTGAGTACAGTATATCAGAGCTACATCAACAGCCACAATCTTCCCAGGGTGTTCTCGCACACAGTACCTGTTGTTCTACAGAGAAAATCTCCACGCGGCAGATGAATTTCAGGATGGAACCATTTGGCCTCTTTCCAAAGCAGATGGGCGATACTTGTCAACAAATCGTGACGTCACTCATGGTTGACCACACCAGCTGTCATTTTCACAAATGAAATACACATTTTTTCTTTCTTTTTTTCTTGGCACGCAGCGCTGAGTGAGCGTCACTCCCAGCAGAGAAAAGCTAATGGTAATCAACCGGGGCCTTTCGCTCACACACGAACAACCGCAATAATTTAGGGATCGATTCCACTTTGAGGTTTGTCCTTAACTTTCCTTTGTTCAATTGGCTTAACTTCAGCATCCAAATCATAATTTCAGCAACAGTACAAAATTATGCTAAATATTTCTCAAAAGGAGCACTGAACAGAAACAGTACACCATAAGCATTATTTTCCTTTACTTAGTCACACTGATTTCATCCCTCTTGTAGTCTAATAGCTGAAAAACCATGATATCATCTGAAAACCAACACGATCTATACCCTATGGTGTGCCAATATGGGTACACACATGAATACAGTATTATTTCTGTTATTTAGATTAAAGCTTTAAAAAAATATATGCAAAGAATATGTCTTTTCTCAACAGTAATTATGCCACAGAATATGCATCCGGTCTGTCCTTCGCGAATTTCACGAACGTCATCCATAAAGCACGGTTTAAAAACGTACGGGCACATTGTCGTCAGACTCTTCAGATTCTAATCAGGGTTGTGGTCAAGTGAAATGTATTTAGCGCGACATAATTAGCTTGCCTCGAATTCCCTTTCTGCCGGACCCCTGGCAGAGAAACATCTCTGCCCGTCAGCTCTGCCACTCTCGTCCAAACCTCTCTTGTCCTCGGTGGCACGCTAACACTGCCGCTCCTAAAGAAAACGGGCAGCCAGCGCATAAATTAGCTGCCCGCATTAGCATTAGCCCCTGGTGCCACCTGCTCTTTGCCTGGTCATTAAAAGGTTGGGGATGACGGCGGAATGCCAGACGGGCACCTAGCGTCCAGGAGCCGCGTTCCCGAGGTGTGCTCGGAAAAGGTCAGAAATTACCTTCCCGTTGATGTCATCCCCAGAGAGGGCTATAATTAGAGGATTTTGGTCAGGTGACAGGAAGGCATCTACGGGCAATTCCTGAGGAAGGGCAACACAGGCTGTCAATCCTGACAGGACTACGAGGATAATAAGACTGTTAAAAAATAACAAAATAACATTTATTTCAGGGGGATACATCAACAGAGCTCGGGCAGAAATGTACGAGGCCTAACCTTTGCACAAATGTGTAAACATACCTATTAGTTACACGGTTCTCCTCCCTGTTCCTGTTCCCTGTGGAGCTACCGCAATATTCATATTTATTAAAATGGACTGAATTTTATTTTATAAAGTCTGAGTGTTACACTAGACAAAGAAAACAGCATTTGGGTTGTTGCACTGTACTAGACCACCTCACATTAGCTTTATATTTAGCAGGCTCCAATTAAAATAGTTGCCAGACCAGAAGAAAATATTCCTATGCAAATGTAGAGAGGTGCTCATTTTCAGTTTGGAAACTAAGAAATTTTAATTTTAATGGTAATGCTACAAAAAAATAATACTAGAATAACTCATCATTTTGTGTTCATTTATCCCCCAGTTTCTACTCTATATCATAACCTGCACCTTAGCAGGAAAAGGAAAATGTAGAAACTACTTAAACCTCTTGTGCATTGACCCTGCCCCTGTCCCGGAGACTGCTAGCTTAGTAGTGTCAGTCACAAGGGAATATACCATGACCTCTTCCTCTCCCTCCCCCTCCAGCTGTTCTGTAAATGTTGATTACACAAGACGTGGGGTCTAGCCTGCCTCAGCGCTAACGCAGTCAGCCGCTAGCCAGGGGTGAGAGAAAGAGAGGGTGGAACGGCTTGACCTGAAGTTCTCGCTGACCCCGGGACGGGATCAGGAAGAGATCTGGCTGCAGGGGTTCCTCTGGAGGCCGTTTCTCCCCTGGTTTCTCTAAGAGAGAACATCAGAGCCCGTGTGCCGTGGGACTCGCAGGCAGAACCGCCCCAGGAACCGGGGGGGGGAGCGGCTCAACAACAGCCGAATTACAAAACACTTTCAGGCAAATAAATATTTGCGGGGAAAGCAAATTAAAGGGGTGGAAAAGAAGAAGAGAGAGAGATGAGATTACGCATATATTTTACAGCTTTCATTACGGAGGAATGGATTCCCATCACAAGAGCGAAGCGAACTCCAGGGCCTCGGTATGGCATCACTTAAGAGACCGCCCCAAAAATGCGGTTTGTTTCAGAGCTTTATAGCGTTGAGAGGGACTAGCGTGTCATTTGAATCTCAAACGTTTTTGGCAGCCGCGCCGTTGAAACGTCCATCTCTTTTACTCGCAGCTGTTTTAAATTCTCCAAACATTCTGACAGAAGGCCTAAACAAAACCTTATTTTTATTTCATACAGTATGTTTCCTAATAGGCAGACCAAAGACATGCTCGAGCATCCTGATTTAGGGTGGCCCTGAAGCGTATTCTTGAGCTAATAGCTATGCTGAATTCCCGAATGTGTGAAATCGAGCAAACAACATTAGCTGAATTAGCATTCGCATGAGCATTAGCAAAACTTTCAGTATACCCATAATATGCTTTGTTCATAACTTTGGCTTGCACATTAAAGTGTTCATTTTATGTTTATTCAACCATTAAATGTAAAAGTAATCGCTGAATTATTTGATTTAGATTCTAAATGAGAGGCCAGAAGGCTGCAGTACACTTGATGAGAAGGCCAACTTGGCCGAAATCAAACCACATAACATGTGGAAGTCACTATGTTTGCCCCATCGAAAAGACAACAGAAAGGGAAGATGTTCATCCACACAATCAGATGAGAAGATGGGAAAGGGAGTATTCTCCACCCATAGACCGATCGGAGGCAATCTCAGCATTGATGTCGGCATGCAATCATCTCAGCGAGTCAATGCAGGGCTTTGTTTCTCCACAATGCGTCGTTTTAAGTCCTTTTGTTTATAGGAAGGTGAAGTTCATTTCTGCAGCAAGTATACGACTGACTTTATTTGGATAATGCGAGTAATCAAAGTAAAGCTGGTTGTTTTGCAATTGTACAGTTGTGGTTGAAATGAGCTAATTCAAGGTTGAGATTAGCTTGAAAAAAGGAAATGTCAAATGTACAGATGATATCTGTGACTACTGTAGAATCACTACCTTTGAGTTAAGTGAACTGATATGGGACAAGTAGTATCTAAAGACCTGCTTCGACTTCCACCAAAACTCAAAACACCTCTGCCATCTGAAATGCTGCTTTTAAAAAAAATCGCATGGTGCAGAGCATTGTCATTTTTTATTAGCCACATTTTTGGATTTCTAAATAGGAAAAACAGTTTGGAGCTGGGCATCGGTCAAAGCTTGGTCTTTAAAAAAAAATGAAATAAAAGAAAATCTCATTACTTCCTAGCCTGGGGCCTTTTTATTCACCGGAAATATCTCCATCTTGTTTCTCTTTTGTTCTTGTGTCTGTACAGAACAACCATCACAGGCCTCCCTTCAGGTGATACCCAAACCCTAATCAATTATTTAAGGGTGCGTCCCTATGAAAACCTCATCATATCTGCATCTGAGACTAAAGCTAAATGGTGAGACACAACAACAAAAAACAACAACAAATGACAGGCCTTTTCACATTGCGTGTGTTTCCTACTTGTTTACCGAGTGTTTGCATCCATGAACTTTTTCCTTTTCTTTTGTTTAATTTATTCATGTGAATCCCCCCCCCCACACACACACACACACACATTTTTGACGCTTGTTTTATATGCATGAGAAAATATCAAAGATGCATTTGCTCCCTTTTTTATTTAATGTGCAGAGGCAATGTTATTAATCTTATGATTGTGGGTTGTCCCGGTCAGGTCAAGTGCGGATATTTTCCGCTGTGATTCTCGCCCCCTTGGGCTGCTTAGAAGTCCAGCTCTTTTCAACTTTCCTCTCTCTCAAAGGGGAGAACGTACAGAAGCCAGCCGGTTTGATTAATAAATGATAATGGCTCTCCGTAGACAAAGACCCAGTGGACCTTCTCAGTGGGACTGACAAGAAGACGATGTAAACCCTACTGCAGCTCCTCTCTCATTCCTCTCTGTCTTGAAATATTAATGCCTGTGTTGCCGGGTGTTTAGGAGCAAGCGATCCACGGCGGTTGATTGCAATCAACGTCGGATTGTGCCCACTCCACTCCAGCCCACTTCAGAATTCGGTTTCTGATAACCGCAAAGGTGTGTCGGCCAAAATCTATAACATGGCTGCCATTCAGTGAAGCGGTTTGCAGATAACAGGTTCAAAACAGGATGCCGAAATCATAATGCAAATAACAAGCACTGCTGTAACGGGAAGTGCTAACTTTAGTCTTTTATTTTTAAAATCGGTCTCTTCTCAACAGGAATCTCTCACTACGCCACCAACTATAGGCCTTTTCTAATTTTTTTAAGCCTCCATTTGAAATTCTGCTTTAGGAGTAGAACTGCATGCACTGAGCTGACAACCAGCTGCCAATGTAAGGTTCCTCTCTGTGGGCATTTGGTAGACAGAGGAGAATAAATATGCAGACTTCAGACAGCATTTCTCCCTGAAAGTTTTCAATTGCTTTACTTTCATCCCTCAGAAATGGACCACAGTCCCAACCCTGTGGGCATCCTGGAACCTGTCATCTTAAAAGAGGTTGTGAGAGTTCTCAAACAGGTGCCGTCTGAGAAGATCTAGAATTGAGATCTCCAATCAACAATAACGGATTCCACTTCAAACACAGCATGAAGCTTTTCCTCTGTTTATGCGTTTTCGACACGAAGGCGCAATACTCCCGGATGAAGTCATCGCCATGGAGATGCCCGCCCGTCTCGTTCCTGGCGGTTTAAAAAGAAAGCCGGAGGATCCCTCGCGCTTTTCCCGCGAGCTGCGCTTCGGGCCTCCGCCTTCTCTGCCGTTAAGTTCTTAAGTCTGCGCGGCAGCAGGCCGCATTTTCTCCCCCGTTCCCACAGACGCGGGGTGTTTTTTTTGAACGGAACTCCTCGCTCGCTAATTAGGCACGGAGCATTAGCATGGATGGCGGGGACAGGTGCCGCCGGCCTGCCGGGGTCACGGTGACCGGGCCCGGGCTCGCTCGAGCCGTTTAAAATAACAGACCGGAGAATAACAAGATGCAAGACATGCTCACTTCGGTTCCCATCTGCTGTTACATAACCCCTGCCAGCATTCCGCATGGCGAGGAGGAAAAAGAGGCAACTGGGGAGAGAGAGCGGGAGCAGGAAGTTGGGGCAGGGAAAACTTGTGTATTCGTTTGTGAAATAAGCTGGTCGTGTGGGATCCTGAGCCACGCGATTGACTGCTTTAAGTGACGACTAAAACTTCTGAATCAAAGTTGGGTGCCCCTGAATTATGACCGAACACTTAACATGACCAGTGTTCGACTTACAATTAATAACTAAATCCTCTCAATTGATTGTTTTTATTTTTATTTAATTTTTTTTAATTGCTGCATTTGCGTGTGTGTATATTTTATGTAATGCTTTGGCAATATTTACTATATGTATGTCATGCTAATTAAGCGAGCTTCATGGATAAGTCATGAGACGGTCAAGTAAACCATGAGCTGGAGACAGCAGGCAAAATGCAGAACAGACCTGTGTCAAATACATAATTGTTTCGGATTTGAATACTTTTCTGTGCTTGATTGATCTAGCATGGTGAATGTGAGCCAACCAGGAGGATCAGAAGGTGGGGTTTGCAGTTTTTGAGAGTATTCAATAGGCTCAAATAGACCAGACAAGCTCAGTAAAGCCTCAGAAAGTATTTTAATCCAAAACAATTACCCAGGTACATACACACATTTGGACACATTTACCTTCTGATGAAAAATGCTATAATAATGTGTTCATCCGAATGTGTTATATCATATGTAGAAGGTGATTTTAGTGTTTTTGCAGATTAAATGGAACATAGACATGTTTTTGCCATAGAACCTATCCTCTAGTTTCATGACACTGATTATTATTATTTGTTACTTCTATTTTGCTAGCTAGCAATATATCTATTTTTCTTTCTCACTCTCTCTCTCTCGGCAGCTAGCTACCAATCTCTATATCTCACACTACCTAGCAAGCTAGTGATCACACTCAATATCTCTTACACTAGTTGGCTACCTAGCTAGAAATCTCTATCTCTCGCAATTGCTATCTTATAAAATATCATAGCCATGCGAATAAAGCATTATTGAATTGAATAATAGCCAGCTCTCTAGTGGTGTATAGCGAAAATACAGTTTCATTATTAAAAGCCCTTGCCATTTGAATCGTGCAGCACTTTAATTTCTTGATGTCAAACAAGCTCGAATTACAAGGTAAGATGCCTTAACACTGGATGCATTGTGTTTTTTTGTGTGGCCCTGCTGAATCTGACTTTTTAACCCTGCGACAACAGCTGTCCTTGCTTCCCCTGTGTATTTGTCATATCTGTGGAGACTGAGTAGTGTCAGATCATGTTGTATTCTTTCATTACAGAAATAACCTGTAAACATACCAGTCATTGTGGTTTGCCTTTAAATTCTGTGATACTGTCATTACATTCCCACTTATCCTGGAAGACTCGTAAATTTCCATGATCCACCTTCCTTTTACTCATTTTTCCGTGAAACAAATTTCCCCTTTGTCAGCGTTAGCTAGCTGCTGTTGTGCTATGGTGCTAATTTTCTATTTCCGACTGAGCTCCAACTGCTGTGCTGGCAGGATGCGTATTTACAGCATCAACTGTGTGACTAGCGCTGACACACTTTGATCTGAATTTAATGTATTTAGAGTATTTACGTATAATTCGGACAGGGCAACACTGGCCAGACACATCTTCAGGTTGGCCCGTCTGTTAACCATTGCTGATCTAGAGGTACATTAATGATAACATATTTATCAGAGCGATAAATCAACTGTTACTTCAGTTGGACAATCTGAGGCCTAATTGTTGTCGTTTTTTTAGATAATAATTGGGTAATTGTGTTCACATTGAGAAATATAGACAAAGAATATTATGAATTCAAAAAACGATATTATTCATCATAAAGTTAATTAATGTGTACATATTGTGTGATACATGTAATTTCTTATTCTTAACCTGCACTAAAAAATGATGTGTGTCGGTGAACCAGTGGGAATGATGGTGACCAACTCATATTTCAGACAACAACAAATGGGTCCTTCTTTATTCAGGTGACCTTTAACCTGAACAAGACTGGGACAGAATGGGAAATACGGTATCAGGCTTCAAGACGCACGTAGCAACCCGACCATCTGACGATTGACAGCTTTTCCTGACAGCCTTCTGTGTGTGTGTATGGGGGGGGAGCGGTCAATGGTTTCAAAAACAAGGCACGAGGACAAGCAGGAAACTCTGTGAGGTGTCAATTCAGAGCAGAGTTTCTTTCCAATGCCAGAATTCACTGTGTCAACACAGCAGGTCACCGACCCCCGGACAATGCACCGTGCTTGCCGGAACCTTCCATTCTGCTCGGAAAACGGGAAAAAGAAGGTGATGAATCTTTCACCTCCTCAGAAGACACGTGGTTCAGATTCCAGCTGAGGGTGGAGGTGGGATTCTCAGCAGTTGCCATTGCCAGAGTATACACAGCAAGAGATTCCACAGCACCTCTGGAGAGCTTCGAAATGTGCCCTCGATTCATGTCACTCAGTGGCCAGTTAACAATACTCATGATAGTGAAGAAGCTGTTTTGCATGCTTGGGGACTTGGATTAACGAAATGGAATAGTCAACACTCTGGTGTTTGGTTGGCAAGTGAAGGCGGGTGATAATTCAGAACTTTTTTTTGGGGTTAAGATTCCCACTTAGCCTCACTGGATGCCACACCTGTTCACTGTCCAGCGGGCAGAGGCTCAGTGGAAGCCAGTGGAGCTGCAGTCCTGCCAAAATAATCCCACCGAGGGTTCCAGAAAATTCCACAGCTTTCCTCAGTCATCGCTACACAGCTTCAGCTAAACCTTTTACTCATGTTTATGAAATAAACCAAATATTTGCCCTTTTGACAGACTGACTTCTGTGCCCCCAAAACATCTGTAGCATTACTGTATGAGTATCGTGGCCTTACCCCCTCGCCCCACTTTGAAAACAATGAACTGTAAAACAGGTGTTCGGGGGTCCTGGTGGTCGCGGCACAAAGAAACACCTGCTTCGGAAACCCGAGCTTGACGTTCCCACATTCCGCCACCTTACTTTTCAATCGCTCCCTGTTCCGGTTCCTGGCATAAATCCTTCATTCTGTTCGCTGCTATTGTGCACTCACTGAGCACTTTATTAGGAACCTGCTTATATGTGCGATTATCTGATCAGCCGATTGTGCGGCAGCAGTGCAGTGCACGCAATCATGCGGATACGGGTCAGGGGTTTCAGTTATTGTTCACATGAACCATCAGAATGGGGAATAAGTTGATCGAAGTGACTTTGGCTGTGGAATGATTGATGATCTCCTAGGATTTTGATGCGCAACAGTGTCTAGAGTTTGCAGAGAATGGTGCGAAAACCAAAAGACATCCAGTGAGCAGCAGTTATGCAGGCAGAAATGCTTTGTTAATGAGAGAGGACAATGGCCATACTGGTCAATGCTGATAGGAAGGTGACTGTAATGCAAATAATCACATATTACAACAGTGGTATGCAGAAGAGCATTTCTGAACACACAATGCATCAAAACTCTAAGTGGTTAGGCTACAGCAGCAGAAGACTCATTAAATAGTCTGTTTTCAGCATATGAAACGCATGTTCAATAGGATTCAGACTGGGTGACTATCTTGGCCTGTCAATCATTTCTGGTACCTCTTCTGGGCTTTCTACTTCTTCTGAAAGTTGGGAAGTAGTTTTCTGTAAACTTGAGCTCTCACTCTCTGGCTAGAGGTTTTGCTATTCAAATTTAGCTTCCCGTAGTTGACCCTCTAGCTCTTATAATTCAAGTTAGTCTCTGAAACATGCTCAACGTAAGTTTCCCGGGTTTTGTTGATTGTGACAACTCTATTTAAACAAATGAAATGTCCTGATCTGAAGTGCAGAGGATAGCCTTATGGGCATAACTGTGCTGTACAATCTGTAAGGTGGGGTGACGCAAAGGGGCCATCTGGGACCAGGCCGAGTGGCACTCAGCTGTTGCAGTGTGGCTTTGAAGATTAGGAAAGGAAGTCCTCCTAGGCCACCAGCAGAAATAGGACTCGCATGAGTTCACTGTGCTGGGAAAGCAAGCGCACTGAAAGCAATGGAGGAAAAAGTGTATGGCACGATAAGCGGCCTTCTGACCGAAGTACATTGTAGGTTGTTTCTGAAAAGGAATCAGGATGACCTCTGACATGACGGCCTATTTCCTGCGCCGGTGTCCTCCAGAAGAGCTGACGGTGATGAAACTGAGCCGTGTTTAGGGTATCGTAACAATGCCCGGCAGTTCTGCCTGGAATGCTTCTCTGGTATCTGACAACTAAGGTGTTTTTTGTTTTTTTTGGTCTTCCACAACCCCCACCGCACCCCCCCCCCCACCCCCCCCCCCCCGACACATACACACAGATGTCAAGCATGTTCCAGGATACATATTAAACATACCCCCTACTGTCCTTAAACACTGAAAAACTTTGGACCATGACACCCTTCCTGAGGACCGACCAGCCAGGTTTCATCTTGGAACATTCTGGAACTCTGAGAGGAAAAACATATTTTTCAAATGTATTAAATTTTTTACATTTTTTAATATGGTTATTTTTTTAAAAACTACTGAGTGCTCCCTGTCCTGTCTCTCACCCCCGAGTTTCCTGTGAGACCTTCGTACCCGCAGCGCGGTTTTCCGCGTACGGCGTTTTAAAAAAAGACGAAAGCGGGCCCGGAGAGGTGAAGACTGACGGACGGTGCGGGCCGATGCTTCCCGGGTCTCGACCTGGCTTTCGCACGGCAGTTTGATGGTGACAGCCTCGTCCGGTGAGGATCGAGAAACAATAGGCACGGCCCCTGCTGCGCGGAAGAGCGGAAATATCAGCCGGATAAGCCTATTGAATTAATTATTCCTCCCTCATCGTTCTCAAATCCCTGTCACTTTAATGGGAATGGATATGTTGGATCACGGATACGACGTGATTCATCCAAATGAGATGTAGTCGGGGAACAAATGATGTCTCGAAATGAACGTGATTCAGTCATATTTATATCGGTCGGAATTATGGCTGACCGGTGTTTGTTGCTGTTTTAAATGATTCATATCTAAGCCTTCACAGTATAAAATGCATTATGCGATAGGTCAGTGACACGGTAATATAGAACTGGGCACACAAGAATTTCCAGGACAAAAGCAGTAGTAGGAAAAATATGATAATACAGTATTTTGTCATACCTAGTAATAGAATGGGAGGGACATAAGAGGAAAGGTGAAAAAAACAGTGGAATCTTATTGCACATCGTCTTCCCCTGGTTCACGGGAATGCCATTTCCCAGAAAACACAAAGGAGTGATGTATTTTTTATTTTTTTTGAATAAAGCTTGCTGTTTGACTGTCTTCATTCCTGTCAATGCTGTTCTTAAGAGAAACACTAGGGGACAGTACTGCAAGTCTGTCGCCTGTGGATAATTACAGCAATTTCAAACCTGGAGGAGCTGGTGGATTTTAATTGAAATGTGCTAATTTAATGTTCAGCAAGTGTAAGTAATACCGTCTCACTGCTTTATGACACATCTTTAGTGTGCTTAATTTTCAGGAATACTTACATCCTACAAAAGTTAAATGAAAATCCATGGAAAATGTTTACGCCTCCTCAGATTTTTGATATGCAAATGAAATTAAATAAAAAGCAATCAGTATAATTTAATTACTTCTTAATCATTATTGCTTATCTCTTTAGTGGCCTTATGTAGATTATTATAATAATAATTATAATTATTATAATTATTATAATTATTAAGCACTATCATTATTATTATTGTAGCAGCTATGAGAAATAATGTGTGTATAGCTTCAGAAAAAGGGGTTATTGAAGTGAATCATCGATTTGACTATGGGGATGACTGTATTTAATATTTTGAAGGAGATTTTGATTGTCAAAGTGTCCAAGGCTGGCACTGGAAATTGTAAAGGCCCACTTAAGAGACACCTCCGAGTCGCAAAGCAAAATCTATCCTGCCCAGCTTTGACATGAAAGGCACTCGACTGCTTTCTGCTTTCATTGTTTTTTTCATTTTTTCCCACACTCTGCCCACACCATTTCGACGTTATGACCCCAGAGGCTGCGTGCCCTTAAATGCAGGCCATCCGTTTCCTCGCGCGTTTTCCGCATCATGACAACTGTTGTGGTTCCGGGGTCAAAGGTGAAATCGTATACTGTCACATCTGACATTACAACATCAGGGTACAATGTCTGGGTCGTTAATAGTTTCACATTTTAGCCTTCTGGCTATAATTATTGCAATCCATCTTAAATATGAAAGTCCTGAATCTGATTATCATGATGTTTGTTATTACACTCATCATTTTACTAGAGATAAATAAATGTTTTTTTTTAAATCTTAGCGTCTCATTTAAATGTTCATTTGAATGATAACAATTCTAGCGGAAAATACCACACTAAACATATTGTATGGTGGCCAAATAAAACAAACAAATGACTATTGCATTCTTGTGCTACGTACATGACTGTGCTCATTCTTTAGCCTACAGAAATATTAAATCTGTTTTTTTCGTAATTAAATCTGAGAAAAATCAACAGACTTAACAGAGGGAATTAAATATCAGACAATTCAAATCTCATCTAAAAATTGATATAATATATATTATTATATATATAGATATTGATGATAATCAAACAGCTTGAAATTTTACATCACATTATGACCCAGAGATACATTTATTAAAAAAATAGAAATAATAATCTTCTTTGTCCATCTTTCATCTGTGCGGATTTGTGTCTACTCCTTAGATAACCAGCACGACAGTTCTTAAATTATGACTGTATAAATGGCTTCTACATGTTAAAGAATGGTACATGTTAGTAACTACCACTACGCTACTTTTAATCTCAACATTGACTGACAAAGTTGTCAGTCCTCAAGAAGTGTTGGTATGGTTCTTACATTTCTTTCCTTGTCTACAGCATTTTGGATTACTCAAGATTATGTTGTAATCCCCCTTTAATCCACGCTGCATTAAGATTTCAGTCAAAATAAGAGCCGGTAAAGGACCACTCAACGACAGAGCAGTTTTTAAGAGTGTTATGATGTCCAAAGGCCAAGCACTGACGTATTTCTCTTTTAACCCCCATTCGACTTTCTACTTTTGAGAAAAGGAATCATATTTGATAAATTGAACAAGAGTTTGATTTCCTTCCAGAGTACTATCGTATAGATTATTACTTTTTTGTCTGAAAGCAATGTGCAGTCACTGTACTAAGAGTGAATACATGATAGCCTCCCCTCCCTTAAAGCTGGGAAATCCTACAGGGACATTAGACAATGGTCTCATAGCACACACTGACACACACAGTCTGACAAAAAGAACTCAACAGCTTCTCTCCTCAAGATGCTGGCTGGAATCCATCTGATGCAGCAGTAAAGCCTTGCAAAAGTTTTTCTGGCCGTTTGTGTTTTTTTTTGTTTTTGTATTTTTCCAGAAGATTGGAGCATTTTTTGGATAAGATATGCAAATACATGAGCCTTTGCAGAACAGGACTGAGAGTCAAAACCTTTCATTACATCAAACAAAATTACAATGCAACCTTTTGAGTGACAAATCAAAGCATGCAAGAAAATTAATTTGCAAACATCTAAGTAAGAGAAAGGTCTAAAGTAAAGAAAGGTCCCAAAGGAAGTTGATGTGAAATAAGGATAAACGTGTTCTGGTACAGGAGCATTTTGTACTGTTTCCAATAACACAAACATATACATATAGTACATGGTGAGTGCTAATTCACTCTCTCTACTTGATTCAAAATGGTTTGAACTCTACACTGGCTGAATTTCCACAGCCATAGAAATATTATTCAGATATTTTAAATGTAATATTTGTAGTGGTTCTGAGGCCTAGTTCTGAGGGATGAGCAGCTTCTATTTAAGAGTGACATCGCTATCTTTGACTGTGGGACCACCACTTACAGTGCAGACTTGTTGTGTGACCTCGCAAAATTGAAGTTGATGGAGAACATTTGTAATTGTTTGTCAAGAGTTTACGGATAAATGTTGCATTTTCAACAGACTTCAGATTTCCAACCTGAAAGACGTTCTTCCGGCTCGACTTGTCCGTTGTCCACTCGATGAGAGCCCCACAGAGATCAATGCCTTCTGGCTTGCATCCCGGCTTCTGAAGAACACACAACACAAGAAGACAAAATATTTCCATAACCTGTATTAGGCAGAGAACGGGTTGTTTAGATTGCGGCGTCATAAATACATACAAATATGAAGGTAAACTGTGGTGTAATCAATTAGCTGCCTGAAACAGACGCACAAACAAGAAGCAGAACTTCAGTTTGCAGTCACCCTCAACCAGTAAGAAGTTAACCCATCAAAGGAACAGTTCATTAATGTATTTTGTTGGGTGTTAATCTTCGATTAAAGCTTTTTTTTTTTTTTACTGTATAATGTGTTAGTCACAGTTGAAGTATCAGCAACAGACTGCATGAAAAGCTTTTTTATTTAATGTTGGAATGCTGGTAATTGTTCAACTAAATGAATATGTTTTATACTTTTTTTCATTTAAAAAGCAATCTCGAGGCACAATGCAGCTAATAAGTTGGAAGTGCACGTAAATATAAATAAACTAATTGTGCAGAAATTAAGGGTTTCCCCATTAAGATCCAGCAATTTCAGAGAGCACAGACAGGCAAGCTTCCCACAATGCTGTGGTATCCACAAATCCCAGATGACATTTAATTATGATACATGATGTTCTTTTTCAGAGAGTGAATTTTTCAAAAGTTCTGTTACATAAGAAAACAGCTGGAATGTGCTCACACAGTCAGGATTTCTGGGCATATCCAAAATCGCATTTTGATACTAATATCAATGCATCTTAATCTCACAGCGAAATCCAAATGGAATTCCGCACTGTCGACATCAAAATAACACAGGAACACACTTAATAAGTCTCCACATTGCTCCATGCTGTTGAAAGACTGGCTTTCAATTTAATGATTTATATAAACTATTGGATACACCAGCATTTCCAAGGGGCCAGGAGAAGTATTTTATGTCTAAATAAACACTGGAGGAAAGTGTAAAACACCCTTCTTTTGCAATATAAACAGGTTTGCATGGATACACACACAACCGGTCAGTTGTTTATTATTGGTACACTTTTCCAGAGTGAATTTTTGTATAGACACTTATACTGAGCCAAAAGCTGTCCATTTTCTAGAGGTAAGACGCAATATTCTGCCCATGAAGAAAATGTGAATAACAGAGGCCATACATATGAAATGTATGTTAAATGTTATGTAAACCTTTACGTTAACCCTATGAACTTTGCCCCGTTGTGGTTCAGTCATTGACGTCCCAAATTATTGTTGCGTTCATATTTCTAAATCAATAAAAATTGCAACGTAATAAAACCACAGAATGGTGATGCCACAAAAAAAGCAGTATAGATGCGTATCAGCCTCTTATTTGCAAAACAGGAATGAATATACGCATTGTTTGTTTTATTCTTAGTTCACTTTTATTGGATGTCCGGCCAATATATTTCCAGTTTGGTAGAACTATAAGTTTATTTTGCAAATTATTCGATACAGACATATTTATGGAACGGAATATCCCACCTGATTATGAAACTACAACTGTTTTCTGACTAGCATTGAAATTTATTTTGTAATCTGTTCAGCCATTTCGAAGAAGTATATATTTTCCGGGACTATACCGAAGTGAATGTCGTCTTGAACTGCATGTTGTTGTTGTTGTTGTTGCATGAATGCATTGCTAGGTCATTTCAGTACCAAACTAAACTAACTAAAACTTCTTAGACGGGGTTTCCTACTTTCCAACAAGTTATATGTTTGTTTGCCTCCTAAAATCCAACCCCACTTCCATGTTGTTTGAGGTGGCAACAGATAATTACGGGGTTTAGACGTGCTATACTGTAGATAAACCTGTAATTGTACTGGCTAACGAGGCTCTTGTTAACCTCATTTTGAAATAAAGTTCCATTACATGTTCCATGTTCCATGTTGGTTGGTTAGAAAGCATTAGGTTGAGTAATCCTTTTGGATAGCTTGTTGGACAGGAAGCAAGTGGAAAGGGTTAAGCCTGCAATGTTCTTTGAGGGCATCTTACTGAGAGCTCTATAGACAGGCTATCGTATAAAGGCAATTTCAGTCGCTGTGCCTTCAATCAGCCACATGGTTTGCTGATTTTTATATTTCACCTTAAATATTAAAATGTAACCAATTTAGAGCCAAGAAACCAGGTGAGCTGTCTAAACCTTGTAATTGGCTGCTTTAACTGATGAATTAAGTGCTGAGTACAACTCAGGAATCAGGGTTGGGGACCCCTGAATCATGACCAAGCACTTGTGAAGTACAGAAATTAGCTTCATGGATAAGTCGTGAGAGGGTTCAGATTCAGAATCGACCTGGGTCAAATACATCATTGTTTTGGATGAAAATAATTGTCTGCGCTTGATTGATATTGCCTGGTGCAGTTGAGCCAACGAAGAGGATCAGAAGGCAGGGTTTGTAGCTGAAAAGTATTCCATGCGTTCCAATGCATCATAAAAGTGCAGTAAAGTGTAAAAAAGCATTTGAATCCAAAACAATTACGTATTTGACCCAGGTCTGATGCGTAACCACTAGATTTTAACTTTAATTGTTATTATTTTTAAAGATTTGCCTCGATTAATCAGATTTGATATTCACCTGTGTGATGCATCTCAGCTTCCATTTTTAAAACCACAATCAATTATCGACCGCTAGCTTTTGCGCTTGGCGAGGGTGACAGCAGCCCTCTGCCTGTAAGATTCACTGTAAGGCTTACTCCATGGAAAGCTACTTTATACATGGTTCCTGAAGACCTCTCCCTAAGCGGAAATCAAAAGTGGAAGCCTTTGAAAATGGTTCTGTCCTTCATTAAAAGCTCACCCCAGAGGCCGCTGTTTTTCCAGCTAGGCTACATCAGAGACCAGAGGGATTAAAATCGTGAGAATTAAACATCTTCACATGCTGGTAAATATTTTGATTGCTTTTTGATGGGATGATCTCCAATCCTCTATATCAAAGATAATTATATTTGCCTGTTATGAATGAGAAGGCCCAAGAAAGAAAACTTATTAAGTGTTAACATCAACTGAAATGAGAGAGAGAGACATTTTCATCTGCTTAGACACACATGCACAGTATGCGGTTCTTATTAGTACCATTCATTTAATTCTAAAGGGGTCAATTATATCTATAACACATCATAATAATTGGGTACGTCAATACTGATTAATAATAGCAGTGATTTTTACAACATTCAGTTGTCAATGACAACGCTTAAGAGTAATACCCTATATGGAACAGTTTACAACAAACAAAACATCTGCAGCATTCAGCGGATAAATATGTAGAAAAGTAAATGTTACTTATTGATCTGTAGCGGGTGTCAGAACATTGACATGGTCTCATTTTGCCAGAGAAGGAAATCCATTCTGAGGCTAATTAGATCTGTTCACTTTGCCAGTGGGAAACTGCTGTGCCAGGAATGCGTGCCTAGCGAATGCTGATTTTTCTCATTTTCTGGAAATGGCGGCCTTAACAGATCTCCACCCGCATGAGGGCGTTGACCACAACCCTCCTCGCCTCATGTCCCACTTCCCAGAAGAGACTACTTGAACCGCTTTGTTCCAGAACTCTGCAGGACCAGATCTTTTGATTGTTGAATTGCGCTGTATTTGGCCGTTAATGTGTTTATTTATCAATTAATAATGTATTCAAACCACTGCCAGCTTCAGCAGAGTCAAATCAGTAAAGAAAACCCTCCATTGTGTAGTGATGGGATGAGAACCATAAGGTGGGCAGTGCTACACTGCGCTGTCAATCGCATGTGAAAGCAAATCAGAAGCATTTTCTCTCCAGCAAATCTTGAGTTACATTGCATTCACTCAGCAGAAGCCCTTACAGTATCATGAATAGCTGTGTATTGTACACTCTAAAAACCCTATAGGTTCCTTAATGAACCTTAAAGTTCATTCAAGAACCCTTCCGCTGTCACCAGTTCATATTTCAAACTTTGAAAATGATCCCCTCTTTAAAAAGGGTTCTCCTAAGCATCCAAAGTTGAAGAACCTTCTGAAATGAAGTCAATATTTCTGGGATTTCTCAATTTCCAGGATGTATTCAAAACATTGAACTCGGATTATAGATTTATTGATATACTCTATATATATATATATGTATTATAACAATAAATATGTTTTTATGTGATCTAGCAATGCTGTTGTGTTATTATGAAGGTATTATTATTATGGGACATGACATAGATTCCTCCAGCCTTAAAAAAGAGTTCCTGGAGGCACCTCAAGATGTTCTGCCGGTGTGGCAATTTGAGGAACCCCAAAAAGTCCCCCCAGGAATTTTTTATTTTTAGAGTGTACATGTGACCGGTTTACACTAGGTTGTTATGGAACCAGTGTTAAATCCCCAGCAGGTTGCTGCCATTGATCCTTGAGCAGGCCCTCTACCTACCCTACTCGAGGAGTACAACACGCTCTGTGAGCTATGCTGTCTATACAAGCCATTCGGAATCATAAAACCAATTTTTGGGTAACCAACAAACAAAACAAGAGAAGAGCAAAAACCTCAAAACAGGGCATCTCCAGTCCAACACATGTGCTGTAAGCCTAAGCGATTGTGACTCAGCTCCCCGCTTTTTCCCCCACTACACTCTACACTACCTGTCAGGTGGTTATACCAGGAGCTGTCACAAATGAAACTCCTCCCGGCAGCAGGAAAGATGACAGACAGTGAATAGCTTCTCTTCCAAGCCCCACTCGCCCACCTCCCCCCCCTCCCCCCACCCCACACACACACACACACACACAGACACACACATCCACCGAGCCTGCACTGTCATCCTTCCCCTGTTGTTGTTACAAGGTGAGCCGTGCTGCCTCCCCTCAGGTTAGCATCTGTCTGACTGCTCCTGGGAATGTCACGGTGAACACCCCCCCCCCCCCCCCCACACCTTGTACCTGCTGAAATCCACTCAGTGTGTTTACATGGCTGTCTGTTTGCACTGCACACTCTAGGAGATGAGAAGATGAACCTCTCCTAAACAGCTTGTTTAACAAAAGGTACAAGGCTACCCTGTGAAATTACCTTGTGCCATGAAGGAGAGAGATAAAGAGACAGAGAAAGAGAGAAGGGGACGAGGGCAGGGAGAGAGAATTGATAGTGAGCTTAGTGAGTGAGCTGTAGAGCGTGGCTTTCTGTTAACATGAAGACACAATGGGCCTCATTCACTAAAATTATTTGTTTGTTCTTAATAAAATGTTCCTATGAAAAGCCAAAGTGGGATTCATGAAACATGTGCAGCTCCTTTTGAGCATATCCAAGGTGTATCAGTCATGAATGCCAACTGTTCGTAAATTGAATTTGCGTGCCCATTTGTATTGATTTGCACTAGGAAACACCTTTGCAAAACTCCCTTACCAAAGAACAAATTCCAATAATAAAGAATGATGAATGCCAAAATGTAGAAACGTTCGTAAGCACAGTTATCGATCACATTCGAATTTACAAGTTTTTTGCGAATGAGGCCCGTTAAGATTAAAATGAGAGCCAATCCATTCTGTGTGGTAATGTCAACCACATGTCAGACCACCAATACACACACACACACACACACAGTAAATGGATCACAAGTAATGACCAGGGCTGCAGAGGATTGTGGGGGAAAAAAACTCCAATCTTGATTTGTTCCTCCCAACAAGAAATTACTAAATGAAATCCAGCCTGATCATATTAGCCCAGAAAGGCGATCAAGGAATTTTTCTAAATGGATACCACCACCCCATTTGTCATACAGCACTAATTCTCTGACTGTTCCGGAGTAGGAAGTCTGTGTGTTTATCATATACAGTAGTTGCATGATAGCTTAGAGATGACTGATAAAAATCACAGAAATGGAATATTTGGAAAATGGTCTACCTACCAAATTTGTTAAAGCCTCTTGCTTGCTTTCTTTGTAAAACAGCAGCTGGGTAACATCAAGGACAACCCATGTGGAGGTCCAGTTCTTCCTATGAAAAAAGTATGCAAAAACAAAACTCATTTGGACATAAATATAAACATGATAAGTCATCAAAAATAATACAGCATATCAAAATTGTATTTTTTATAAAGGATCCTACATGAAACTCACATAAAGCAGTGGCCATAACAGTTTTTTAATGTCCATTCAAATACTGATTAAGAACGTTGTAGGAAGTACCTACAATGTATAATTCCATGCAGAAGCCTAGTTCATAGAAACTCTTATCACATTTTATTACCATGACACATACTGCACAGATAGTATAATCTCACTTTGTTAAGTAACACAAAGGGAGGACACTTATGGATGCCATCTAATGACATTAGCTTAGTAGGTAAAAGCCTGGCAGTTGGAGGGTTATTGGTTCGATTCCCGACCTGGGTGTGTTGAAGTGTCCCTGAGCAAGACACCTAACCCCCCCAATTGCTCCTGACAAGCAGGTTGGTGCATTGTATGGCAGCCAATCGCCGTTGGTGTGTGAGTGTGTGTGTGAATGGGTGAATGAGAAGCATCAGTTGTACAGCGCTATATAAATGCCAACCATTTACCATTAACCATTTGAAAAAAGACCTATCTACATTCTAAATGGATTTGAGATATTGATCTTGAAAAACACCAAAGTGAACGGGCATCGTAGCAGATGCAACCTTTTAAGTTTAGCATTTCTTCATACTTTTAAACTGTATTTTTTGCAGAAAACTTCACACATATATTTAGTGCCCTTTAAACAACATATTTTTTGAAAACAGAATTTTTTGTCTAAAATGTCAGCTAAAACCTTATCATTCTAAGGCCTTAATTTATGATTTTACAAACTTAACACGTGTGTGAATTAGGAAATACATAAATAGAAAGATATTTGACCCAAAACACAAAGAGCAAACATATGGCTTGGTCTTTTATTTTTCATGGCCAGTGCCCATAACAACAATACAGAGGAACATCTAAGTAGGTCAAAGCAGGAAACCCTGACCACAATTGCTTGCTGATTGGTTCTCATCCTGAGTCTGTTTCAGTCCTATTCTGACATCTGTACCCAGTATTTAGACACATCTTTTCATACATGTTTAGGCTGTTCATTGCTCATCTGAAGCTTGTAATCACTGATCTTTTATTTTACATGAAGGCCGATAAGTTCTGACAAACATGATATCCCCTTTCTCAGTAGAAGGATTACGATGAACAGAAGTTAAGGCCTTCTTGATAAACACAGTGCTGCCCTCTCTGTTAATAACTAAGGATATTCAGGGGAGATTATAACATCTTTAACCTCCAAGCAAGATAAGGCAGACATTACTGTCACAGAATGTGGAATGCTAATATGAATTGATGGTCTCTATTTTCGGGTACATCAGGAAAAATAGCGTGCTTGTATTCTTTGAAAACAAATATATTTTAAGCTGAAATCATGGATTATAATGAAATTCAGAGATCTCTGAGAGTGTTAACTTCATCCTCTGCAGTATTAACTTTAGCTCAAAATAAGGAGGATGTTTGTTGGGAAATTGGGAAAGTGATCATTGATGAGTACTTTAATAAATATTTTGGCTAAAATGATTCTCATTTTAAATAGCAGCCAGTGGATCCTTCCATGCGTTGATGATCATTATATCCTATTAATAATAAATTAGATGGGCGGGGGGGGGTTAACTCATTTGCAACACTGTGTAATCCACAGTGCTCAGTAAGCCCTACATGAACATACAGTAACTGCCCCAGTGTTCATTGCGGTTCCGACCAATGAAGCTGGTTCAGTGTTTAGTTATCTAAAGAACATTAAACACGGCTCCTGTATTGGACTGAAGTTAAACATTTTAACTTCATTTTTAACATCTATCTTTTCCTAAAGATACGTGTGCAGTCTTACGTGCAATAGCCAGAAATATTTCAGAATCATTGAACAAGCATGGAAATTAAATACATCTGGGCAGAATATATAAATACAAAATATGTATTTATGTATTTATTGATTGATTGATTGATTGGATAAACACATATTTGTGAAGGCCAGCAAATTGTGTTTCTGGGAGTGACTGTGCTTGGGGAATTAAGTTAAGAGAGCACAAAGGGCGGATGTAAAAAATGCAAAATAAATGTAGTCTAAGACTTCAACTACTGTATGTACACTGACTTTTTCTGACACTGCAGCATTTTCCATGATTTGCCCATATTTCTAAAACAGAAGGAAGCGTTTTATTTCCAGTGGCCATGGGAATACTGGTCATGTTATTTTTATTCAAATCTGTTCCGTCCTTTCCTGGTTTTCCATCCCCATCCACCCTTCCAGGCTTCTAATTACCCACGTTCCAGCCATACCTCTGTTTCTTCCCTCCATCCGCTATTTTCGCCTTGTTCAGATATTCACCTTTCAGGGCGGTCTAAAGTTACAAGAAAAAATAAACAGTGTTACATTCACAATATGACATTGTATTCCCTAGACCAACATGTGTAGTACTTGCATCATATCTTGGAAAAAGGATTTTACCCAGGTTCAGTTTTGTAGTTTGTTGTAACTTATTCTTGTTGTAGGCTAATACAATGCAACAACATACAACAAACAACATTACACAGAACTATTCAAATAAAATGAGCTTGAAAGACATCATAGAGAAAATTATGAATGGATGCAAGTGGTGAAATATATGTAATGATTCACTATCAGACCTGTGTACAATTGAATTATCAATGTCATCACTGTGCTGTTAGGTGCTTAATACGTCAAGGAAAACAGCAAGGACAACTTCCTGCAGAGAGGGTAAGTCTAGAACACAAATTTACATTTATAACTCCTTGCTGGCATGAAGCAAGTTTATGAGGCATTTCTTCTTTGAGAAACTCGCTGTTTTACCTCTTTCCCCAGATGTTGGCATATTACACCACTTTAGTACCTTTCATGCGTGCGGAAAATCGTATCTGAGGCACATTTGTAATGAGTGAATAGAATTCAAGTGGCGCAAGACAGTAAACATTACATTTTTATATAAAGACTTCAAGATAAAATAAATAGGCTTTGCCGTGTGTAGCCAAGGACAACACAAGGCCTTAGGTAGAGATGAGAAACAGTTGCGTTTACTAGCCAGGAATGGGGTTGCAAACAAGGTAAAGCGTGAATCCCTGCAGACCCCCATCCGAGAGGATCCGAAAGAGAGGCATAAAAGAGGAAGACCCAGGTTAAATGCTCGAGAAAGCCAACGGCTGCCACAAGAGGACCTCCTGTCAAAATGGATTCCAATGCGCGCATCTGTCTGAGAGAGAAACCCACGAAACAACAGCCGAAAAGGAAGCGCTTTTGAAACAGAGGGTCAAAAAAAAGACTCAGAAAAAGCGAGAGCCCTTCAGAAAATGGAAAAAGAAAAGTTGTAAAAAAAAGAAAGAAAAATGCAGTTGTACCGGGCCTGACCCACAAAAGCGTAAACACTGACTTTTCTCTCAACAGCGTCTGAAATCCAAGCGTAAACGACCGAGCCCCTAAAAGCTCTGAGATTCCGCAATTTAAATAAGTCTGTTAAAAAGTGCCAAAACTATAGCTGAAATCCAGACAATAAGTTATGCTAAACAATCGTCATTAATGATGGAGCGTCGCATCGCTGAATAAACACGAGGATGCTTTGTTTTGAATACATGTTCAAAATTAAAACAGAGAGAGCAATGTCAAAATAAAAAAGAACAGCTGAACTGCCAGGGTTTTAAATTAAGATGTTTGTAGATCCAACTGCACGAATAGAACACTGTCTTCCATAAAGACCATATACAATGATAATTTTAAAAGCATGATCTTTATGAGCCCAGACAGAGCATATGGTTGTTCTGAGTACTACAAGCACATAAACAAAGACAACTGTAATAGATACATGACACCACAAGTACAGGGCTGCAAAACTGAGGAAGCATAAAGTGTACTGTAAGTGCATTTACTGTACAGTACGCTGACCATTATTGTAACCCATTGCTTTACAGAGTAGCCCAGTTTTCCCATGCTTGCAGTACAAATTAATGCACTTCTAAAAGGCATAAACAATTAGTATCAAACATACAGTATCAAACAACAGCAAACACATTTGTTCAAAAGATAACTTAAAGAGGAGTGAGTTATACCTTTTATTGAAGATATGGTGAGGGCCACATTTTAAGATTGCCGGTGGATGTTAAGTTATAAGGCAACTCCATTAACATGGAGACCAACAGACAATGCCTGCTTTTAAAACACACCTCAAACTGGGCACTGAGATTAGTTCTGTTAGCCCAGTTGGTACACTGTGCAGCATTACTGAAGTGAATGGCCATACTTGAAATGCTTTTTTGGCTAGTCACTTTGAACCACAGCCCTGTCTTCTTTTACAGACAATGAGCTTTTGCAGAATACCCTTGTGGCTCTGAAATAAATGTGTGGAGAAATTATTTATTTATATGACTGATGAATGGTTTTGTGTGCTGGCACGGTAGTTATGTTGATCTTGCATACACACACACACACACACACAAACAGACACACACGGACATGGACACAGACACACGCACACAAGAACACACACACACATTTGTAAACTTTTTTCTTAGTTGTTTGATTTGATCTGTTGCCACATGGTCATGTTGTTAATATTCTTAAACGATAGCAATCTTTATTGCCTCTGGGGAGTTTTTTTACATTGCTGAATTTTTGGGGGTTCAGTCTTGCCAAATTCTTCCTATTTCTAGTTTTTTCTTTAAAGTGCCTTTGTCACAGTGTCTCTGTAACAAGCACTGTACTCCTATAATTGAAGTGAATTGAATTAACGTTTATTTGGGTGGCACAGTTTCACCGATCATTCAGCAATGTCGCAGGATATCAGCAGTAGGTAGTCAGGTTATGTGTTATGTGTTCAAAAAAAAGTACAACTCGTATGTTGACAAATGCCAATAACAGACTCCAAATGCAATCAAAAGCCTACAATCAAGACTAGACACTGGAAGGTTTCTTATATCTGAATTGTGGAAGCAATTGAATACACTTGGCTAATCAGAAACAGCTGAGAAGCCAAATGTTCAATTCATTTTGTCCTCTAAAATGGCGGGACTATGTATAAAAATTATGTAATTCCTAGATGGATTACCCAATATGGATGTAAATACCTTTGAATTAAATGTGACAGTCTGCACCTCATATACCTTGTTTCATTTAAAATCCAATGTGCTGAAGTACAGAGCCGAAGGAACAGAAATTGTACCACTGTCCAAGTACTTACGGACTGCACTGTATAAATGCAGTGAACAAAATCACATTACTGTACTGCAACCGTTTATGCTGCCCAACCATGTCGGTATAACAGGAGTGGCCAATTACATTTCTCAGGCAAGGACAACAGGGAGGTGATAGCATTTCCTTTATTGTGATGTAATCCTTCCCACTTCCTGTCCCCCTACAGCAGACAGATGGCGGTACTCACAGGATGGTCCGTCTTGCTGATGTCACCCAAGTTATGCTGAGATTGATTCCTCCGATGGCGCGATATCTGCATCAAGGCAGAGAGGAAGATCGTTGCATTTCCTCGTTTAATCAAATCTCAGATTGCAGATGGAAAATGTTTGCGGAAATTACGTGAATATCAAAGCAAAGAGTCGCAGCAACAACTGAACTCGCATTTTTACAAGGGCTTCGTCTGGCCTCGCACCTGCTACGGATCGTGCGAGAGCAGTTTGCGAGCTTCCTGATTCATTCTTTCCGCTTTCTCACTCTCTCCCCCTCCGCACCTCGACGTGTAAATTCGCTCGTGTGCATTTCCTACTGCAGTTTTTAAAGTGACTTTCCCATGCATCAATTTATCGATGTGAGTCATCAACTCTCAGTTTGACTGAGATTTTTGTCTGCTGTTTCCTGTTTGCCATACAGAAACTTCCAAAATGCATTTCATTTTCGTTTTCCTGCTCATCTCGACGAAAACCAAAGGTTACAAAGGTTAGGGAACTCAGAGAGACAGCTGGGTTGGTTCTGGGATGGAGCACTGGCAGATGTACCCTTCAGCAAGGTACACAGTAAAAAGTCCAGTGTTAATTAAAACTCTAACAGAATACATCTGAGTCCAATAGGAACCATACATACCCTTTAATAGTTAATTTAACACAGAACTTTACTGTGTAATCATTCTGAATTGCTTCAGTAAATACACTGTAGCTACAGTATACAAATGGATTCTATGTACAGTAGGCTGTGGTTTTTATACAAAAGACCTGATGTCAGATTTAGATTCATCTAAATTGAAGAAGTACTTCATGTGAAGCAGAGTGATACATGCTCATGCTCTGTGTATAAATATTACGGGGGGGGGGGGGGATATCCAAGGACTGACTGATAGGGGCCCCAAATTGCTGTAGTTGTGCAGGGGTATGGTCGCCAGGGCTGGTGGGGCCCAACGTAAGATCTTTTCATGGGGCTGAAAATCTCATAGGTGGACACCTGCCTGCAGATAGTAAAACTAATTCCGTTATTTTGGTTGATTTCTTCTTGGAAACCCATGATGAGTATATTAGGTGAGGAGGTTTCGGAAAACACGAACCTTATTAAAGTTCTTCTGCGCAATGAACCTCAGAGAACCTCAGAGAATTCTCAGAGCAGGCAGGCAAAACATTTTTTTCTTAGATATATTAGGACATTTTAAAAGTTAATGTTAGTACTCATCTCCCATTTAAAACAAAATTATGGGTATTAATACGTTCATTGTCAGCCTTTGCTCTAAGAAATCAGGTAACTGAAAGCATAGCAGTTCTCATCGTCCCTCTAAAACTACAAACATGCGTCTGTTGGACGATAATAGAGCCTGCTCGTTTCTCGTCTTAGGGGAAGGATATCCTGGCCGGGGGGTTCCAGATAGAAGGTTCATCGCGCAGAAGATGCGTCAACTACAATCACAGACCTCAGCCCAGAGATATGTGTAGAGGGAGCCAGAGGAGAGAGTGTTTATTTCAAAACTCTTCAAAGAAAAATACATCTGTGGGTTCTTTCTGTCCGACGATTACAAAACGTGTTTAAGACAAGGTGACACGAGGATACTCTGCACATGGGCAAACAAGTCCGTGTTCCAAAAGAGCTTGAGGTGAAAATGTTTTGGAAATCACCCATGCTTGCCTAACCCATGACGGGGGCTAGCCTGAACACCACTCTTAGGGAATAGCTTCCAACCATAAAAAAGATGTACACTGACAGACCCCCTTTGCCCGAGGAGGGGATGCCAAAAACCTCTCCGCTTTCTCGGAAAGATCTTTTACCGAAGGTGGCGAGGATTAAGAAGGGAAAACCACTGCAGGATACGTCTCTGTCACCTACCATTACGCAGCCCGTATCTCTCTGTTAAGAGATACTTTCTCGAAAATAGGTCAAGGGGAAGAAAGAGGCCTTGCAGTAGAGGCTCTAAGTTGGTCCACTTCTCTTTGTCTCCTTCGCATGTGTGCGAGGGAGACAGGATTGCGTGGTCAGTTATGCAATTATGCACCCCTCCCCATGTTACAGTGTGTGGTATGTGACAGAATCGGGGGGTTCCCGGAAACGCGACCAGCAACATGCCCTGGGGGGGAATACAAGCAGAACCACACTGCCTGCTGTCTCTCTCCTATTATATCAGAACCCTTTCCTTCCCGACAACGGAACTGTAAGCCTTCCATAATGCATTGTTTCTGCAGTACAGACTGAATAACTTCACATTTTAATACGCTTGGAACACAGAGCACTTATGTTTGTTTCTGTAAAATGAACTGAAGAGTGTATTCCCGTGTTAGAATACACTATGTGGAGTGGCCGTACATTTGGCATGGAGGTTTTATTTCCAGCAACTGAAGAATAATAAAACCGGCCTAAAGTATGCAGGAAGTGTCATGCTCTGACTCAATGCCTTGACAGTGTGTGTTTTGGAGGAGAGCTTGTGTTTGTGTGTGCTTCCTTAAAACGACAGAGGGTTACAGGAATGTGCGCAAGCTGAATTGAGCATTCAAAACTAAGGGTAAATGAGGGTTTCAAGAAATGAGAGCGTGTGGATTATTATTATTATTTTATTCTTTCATTCATTCAGTGTAGAAACTGTTATATGTGTACACTGTTGATTTATACAGCGAGATAGTTGCATTTCTCAGAACTGCACTGGTGAACATGACGGCTTTATATCCCAAAATGTATTACATTTTTTGTCAGTAATAATGACATTTTTCAGTTGATTTAGTACACGGTATTCTGGCAGCTATTTGTCTAACTAATATTTATGCATACTAGCCCGTCTCAGAAAATATTCTCACATAATTATTGATGTGATTAGCTCACCAAAGTTTGGAGAGCGCTCTATGTGAAATATTTATATAAGACAGTGATGAAGAGGCCAGAAAAAAGAGAGATAGCGCTTTAGACAACCAAGAGTGAAATTAAAAGATTTAAAAAGACAAACTCAGAAAGTATCTTTTATTGCTATATCTATATTATTTTAATATCTAATTCCTTTCACAAGTGTTCACTCTCTGCTTGTCTGTTGGTTTTATTTCACCGCTAGATAATTTCGAGTTTGGATGATTTGATTCTTGGGTGAAAGAAAATAGTCAGAAAATCTGCTACATATGAAATGGTTATAACTTGAAATGAGATTGTTGAGATTTTTGGCTTCCAGAAGTACTTTCATACCAGGTACCCCCAGGGCAAAGTCATTGTACTATGGTGATTCAATATGGTCTAATGCAAAATTCCAACATTATGTGTAATAATGTTAAGTAAAGGAAATATATTAACTTGTATCATGAATATTCAAAACGTTTCACAAATGCAATGTAATCATATTCAGTCTGCCTCTGTGGGGGAAAAAAATAATATTGTATACAGAATCAGAACTGTATTAGTCAAGCTATCCAAAAACTTGGAATAAACACTCAGCACAAATGCTCTATAAATCTAGTCCATTTTCAAGGCAATTGCAAATACCTGTCAGTAAGGAATGGTTACACAGTGCCGGCTGAATTTAATTTGAGTGTTATCTATACCGTTTATTTCACCTCATGATGCTTACTTGCTCTTGTCCTTTTAAGGAACTTGTTTTCACTGAATTAACACACCCCTGCGGTCGGCACAGAATGTCGCGTAATTGCGTGTGGTGTTGCCTATGTAACTGGGAAAGGTCAGCAGCAACCTTCAAACACTACAGAACAAGAGATGTGATTATCCCACCAAGCTAAAGACCAACGGTCCCCAGCTAAAGCAGCTAATGTGCCCTTATTTCATCTTTTCCTGTAGTGGATGTTCACATGTAATCTCCCATCTCTGTATTCCAGTACTCCTTGGTAGGGAGAGTTTGGCACAGGGAATTGTGAGAGGCACTAGCTAGTGACCTTTAGTAAGCATCATGCATAGCCCTCCCTCTCACTGCTGGGGAACTTGGCCTGACTGTGACGATGGGTAAGAAACGAAACTATTTTGATGGAAATGTCATATTTCAGTTACTGTAGTAGTAGTAGTAGTAGTAGTAGTAGTCGTACAACTAATCCTATATGAATTTAACCTTATTTGGCATGTTCGGTTGTTTCTTGTATGACCTTTTTGTTGCTTTGGATAAAAGTGTCTGCTAAATAAAATGTAATGTAGTAGTAGGAATAATAATAATAACAATAATAATAATAATAATAATAATAATAAGTTTTAGATGTCGTATGCAAAATGATGACCACATGTTCCCTGAAATGTGTCAAAAGCTAAACTCATCAGAGAGAGGGCACAACTTAAAGTTTGTCACACAGCTTGTGAGAAGCTTCTAAAAACATTTGCGTGCTCTTTCTGCATTCACATGGGGGGGGCTCAAGGTTTTATTGGGACTTTTCGGGATGAAACGTTCCAGACTAATGTCCCATCAGACTTTCAGATTTACGAGCTGCTATTTATGTAGCAACTTGACTGAACTTGCTTTTCAGAAATGGCTGGATTTTGTTTCTAGGCAATATTACTATATTCACAAAAATGTGATTTACTGTACAAAAACCATACTATTCATAATATTAAACAATAATTAATATGCTTTAAATGACTACATCCTCAAGTGACATAGTCACTGATTTTTTTCATTACATGTACAGTAGTTATGAATTACATATGACATAAGTACTGTCGGCAATTGTGCATTGTCATCTGGAGAAACAAATGAAATCCAGTAGCTTGCATTTAAAACAAAACAGAAAACGTTCAACAAATCAAATTCATAGTATACTAATATCCTACAACTTTGCACACTAAAAACAACATTTTTAAGAGATAGGATAGGGCAAAAAAGGAAAGCTGGCAGCATATGTTCACATTTATGTTAAAGGTTTGTGCTATGGCAAAACCATTGCTGAGGGCATAGAAATACAGAGGTCTAGTTTGTCCAACTTTGTAGAGGGAATGTTTCCCATTTCCCTTTACTACAGTGCTGTCCTGCCCTCTACTGTCCCTCATGGAAAACTGCACTGAAAGGAGGAATACAGCGCCGGGACTACAGCACCGGGAATAAACAGCGGCGCTCTTGTCAGCTCTCCCTTCAGAGCCGGGTTCAAGGTCAGCTCACAGGCTATTTCCAGCGCATCTTCGCTTTGTTCCGTGTCACAAAATGACAAGGTAACACAAGCTGGGGTCAGCAGCAATACAGGGGCCGCTTGCATGCGCAGGGGAAGGTGGACATCAATCCTGCCTGACAGTGTCTTTAGGATATGGAGGCCTAACTGTCACTCCCCCCCCCCACACACACACACTCCCACTACCACCCCCCCCGCTCTCCAAACCCCGGCTGGCATATGCACCCCTCCTGACCACCGCAAATCAAAAACAAGAAAGAGCTGTCATTCCACATTAGCGGAATCATTTTCACTCCTGGCAAGGTAAATAAACCTTTCAAGGGGGCACTCGGTCTGATGTTTTATGGATGCGGGCCAACAATGTGCCCCGCAGTTGTCATTTCTATTTGTGTGTTCTTTTAGAGTGGAGTTTTTTTTCTCTCAAGATGTAACACTAGGATTTATCTGGTTTACAACCGTATTTTCCCCTGTCTCAATTTCTTACTCAATCTGTCTCAACTTTTGACCTCGAAATGCATGTGGCAGTTTTTTTTCTACCGACAAAAACAATTGGCGGAGTGATTTTGATAACTTGATACTTACATTATTTGTATTTAATACAAATCCACAGCATCTACTTTGTTGGGCCGTAATATTATGTTAATCTGCATTAAGTTTAGTCATATGTTTCTTATATGTTTTCCATATGACAGATCTGGTAGCTGTTAATATTTTTCATTGTTAAATTGTTTCAATAAATCCTATTTATGACATACAATCTTTTGTTCTCATTCCATTCTCGTTTCAGCGAAAATTCAGCAACACTTGTATTTGCTTTTCTATCTATTTTTATCTGAATTGTATAAATCTATTTGTGCAACATTATCAGATGCAGCTATACAATATACAGTATATGCTCCTATTCACTTTCACATTCTACCATCATGTACTGTAATCTGGACATATAATATACCAGCCTGAACCAGTTTTCCTTCAGGTACAGCAGTTTCCCTCTGAAACCTACAACCTTCTGGTTTCCCTAATGGTATTTTACACTGTTATGCATTTACTGGGTCCATTTACTCAGTGCGGAATGAGTTAGGTTCCAAGTTCATACTTTTACATTTGATCTTTTTTCAGTTTAGTTCTTTCGGTCGCGGGGGTGGGAGTGTAATTGGCCTATTCCTCGATTAGAAGCACGCAAAGAATGGGATAGTAAGCATTGATTTGGTGAGGAAACCAACCAAAAAGGAACAACAAGCGGAACAATTTTGCTTCTATTCAAATCGCCGTCTCTGCCTGTCCTGGACTGGCAGACCGTTTTTCTCTCGCGCGAGTCATTGAGCAGCCTGGTTAATTACCGCGCGAGTCGGCTGTTTCTCTCCCCTCTGGAAACACAGGACCGATGAAGACGGGGGTCTGACAAATGTGCCGTCTGAGTAATTAGCCAGGAAGCTACGCATGAAACATTAAAGCGCGCTGTGCGCTGAGGACGACAATCAAAACAATTAATTTGTTGTCAATTATTCATCACTTTGACAGTCCTGAAACGCCTTGTTAATATGGAAATCAGCCAGGATGCTGGTAAAATTTAGAGTAGGCGATCTGATTTAGGCCCAGGATCATTTGAGCGCAATAACATTCATTTTATGTTCAAAAGCACTTTGTTATTTTAAAAATGTTTAATAATGGGGTTTTTTTCTGGCAACGATAAACATTCTTTTTTTATTTAAAAAAATACATTTTACAAACCAGTAAGGTCATTCTGAAAAAAAGAGACTCTTACTGGTATTATTGTGGAAGAAATAGATATTCGATGGTAAAATGGCATTCGATGGTACAGTATGCCACCGGGAGCATAATTGACCGGGAGCCAGATTTATTTATTAATGTATTTATTTTGTCTATCTGTTGGGTGTGTGCTGTACTTGTAGTATTTGGCACATTAAGTCCATAATCTGGGAATGTACCAAATGTGATCTGGCGCACAAAACCTCTCCAGTGCTATGGGAAAGTATATCGCGTATAGATGCATGCTCTGTGTGGGGAAAGCTCTGGGAAGTGGGAAAAAATACGAAATACTGAAAACATGGTTACGGGGAAAAACTTTGATGCTATGTGTTGTTGCCCATATCAGGCCTATCAAGCAAAAGTAGCCTATATTTTCATGTGGGGAATCTGAAGAATGGGCAACGTGAGGACAGATAGGATCTTCGTCATGAAAAAAAGCATGCTGCCTGATTTATCAGCGTTCCTTTTAATGACTTTGGTTTCAACATCGTTGCATAATATTAAGGTTGCTCTCTGGCTAATATCGCTCTGCGAGTCGTCTGTAACACATAATAAACATGAGCACTTTGAACAACAGTTGGCTAATGCACTGGCAGAACAGTCCAGTTTTATATTTATAATAGAAAAAAACAAAAACGAAACGGGTTTTCTGTCCAAGCCGCCGTTTCGCCCCCCACGTTTTGGAGAACCACGTATTTTACAAAAGCCCCCACCGGTATCAGTTCAGCCGCCGCGAGATACAGCGATCTGGCACGCAAACGCGAATCAATGTTCACCTCCCGGTGTATCTCAGGAGGTGCGGCCTACTGGAACCTCCCCAAACCGAGCTCCCTGCCAGCATCCCACCGCTGCCTATGTGGACCGCCCAATAGCAGCCGACAACATGTCAAATTTACCACATAGTATAGTAATAATAATAAGAATAATACATTGGCTAAAAATCTAAAAATCTCCACAATGATATGAAAGATTGATATCATATTATAGGCAGTATTTGGTTGCAGTAATTGTGGTCAAACCAGTTATTAAGTTTATTAAGGGGGCAATAACTTTTTCACATGGGAAGTTACTTTTTCACACGAGTGATTGACAACTTTTATTAAATTATTTAAAAATGAGATCAAAAATGTCTTGTGTTTACTCGGGTACCATTCAATGAGGCAAACTATGCAATGTTAGGAGGAAATCAGGACAAATACTTTTTCACGGCTCTGTTTGTTTTGAGCACATTTTTAGGTGATGTGTTGGGGGAATGGTCCGCATAAGCTTGTAAAAGCAACTGACTGCTAACTGTTGTCTTTCTCATTTCTTTTGTGTATTTAGTTTGTGTACATATCCCGTGTCCAAACACAAATTAATGTAACTGTTTTCCTATTTGCCAACTGGGCATGGGCCTCCTTGTTAGGTTCAAAGAAAGTTCGTTTTTTTTTTGCATATTGATATGCCAATTATGGGATGAGTCATCCGTCAAGGTAATAGCGCATAGCGGCAGAAATGCTGCGATCAGCCATTACTGGGGGTGTTCATTGGAAAGTGGGTGCTGTAGACTACTGGGGTGTGCAGACTGCAATGCATAATAATGTAGACCACTCATTTAAACAATAGTATTCAATAATAGTAATACCTAATAAATGCTAAAACACCAATAATGATAGTCCCCAACTTGATATTGGATTTCACCTATCCTAAAGTACTAGATGCAGGTGAAGGAGAGGAGAAAAAAAAAAAAAAATTTCAGCACTGATTGGAATAGAGCAGTAGTTTCAAACTCGTTACCATGAAGGGCCATGTGTATAAAGGTCTTTATTCCAACCAATTAGTGTTGCCTTAAGTGATTCCAATTACTCATTTAGCCATATGCATTTAATTGCATTAAAGCACAGAATATAAGCAACAGTTGTTATTTAGACAACACAAATAACACATTTCACTTTCATACTGTACATTATGTGCAAACCTACAGCCCTAATTCAGCAAATGATTGAACTAATTATATAATCAAGATCTGAGGCTGGAATAAAAACCAGCACAGACATGACAAAATAAGATGACTGCGCAGCTCACATGCAGACTGCAGGGTGTAATAAAATAACTGAGCAGCTCACAGGCAGACTGCAGGTTGTAATAAGATAACTGCACAGCTCACAGACAGACTGCAGGGTGTAATAAGATAACTGAGCAGCTCACAGGCAGACTGCAGGGTGTAATAAGATAACTGCACAGCTCACAGACAGACTGCAGGGTGTAATAAGATAACTGAGCAGCTCACAGGCAGACTGCAGGGTGTAATAAGATAACTGAGCAGCTCACAGGCAGACTGCAGGATGTAATAAGATAACTGAGCAGCTCACAGGCAGACTGCAGGATGTAATAAGATAACTGCACAGCTCACAGGCAGACTGCGGGGTGTAAAATATAACTGCACAGCTCACAGGCAGACTACAGGGTTTAAAAGATAACTGCACAGCTCAACAGACAGACTGCAGGGTCTAATAAGATAACTGAGCAGCTCACAGGCAGACTGCAGGGTCTAATAAGATAACTGAGCAGCTCAGCAGACAGACTGCAGGGTGTAATAAGATAACTGCACAGCTCACATGCAGACTGCAGGGTCTAATAAGATAACTGAGCAGCTCACAGGCAGACTGCAGGGTCTAATAAGATAACTGAGCAGCTCAGTAGACAGACTGCAGGGTGTAATAAGATAACTGCACAGCTCACAGGCAGACTGCAGGGTCTAATAAGATAACTGAGCAGCTCACAGGCAGACTGCAGGGTCTAATAAGATAACTGAGCAGCTCAGTAGACAGACTGCAGGGTGTAAAAGATAACTGCACAGCTCACAGGCAGACTGTTTAATAGTATGGTGGTAGTAGTAGTAGTAGTAGTAGTAGTAGTAGTAGTAATAGTTGTTGTAGTAGTAGTAGTAGTAGTAATAGTAGTAGGGCACAATGGGGCGACATTGGTTCAGGCGGTAAGAGCAATTGTCTGGCAATCGGAGAGTCGCCTGTTTGATCCCCCGCCTGGGCTAAATGCTCCTGACGAGCTGGTTGGTGCCTTGCATGGCAGCCAGTTGCCATTGCTGTGTGAGTGAATGGGTGAATGAGAAGCATCAATTGCACAGCGCTTTGGATAAAGGGCTATATAAATGCCTAGCATTGAGTAGTAGTAGTATTTTGCATGTGATTTTAAGTGTTTAAGGATGCAAGGATTTGGACTGCTGCTGTTCATATCCCCATTTAACCAGAATTGACTAAATGTTATTATTTAAGTGTACAGTACAGGCAGTCTAGTCATTTCTATCATGCCAGGTTGTGCATTTTGATATGGCCCAGAAAATAAGATTATACAGATTATGTATGGATCATTGATAACAATTTTTTTTAATTATGTGACAGATTGAAAGGTTGTTAATTGCATTTTCTATTTCATGAATATCCATTTACCTTGGATTTCATTTCCACTGACAATGTCTCAGATTGAATAAAATGTCCAAGCCAAATGCGCAGTGCTGTCTAACAGCTAACAGTAATCATCTTATCAAATAAAACAGCTTAGAAAGTCACAGTAATTATAATCAATTCATATAAATGGTGTTGAGCAAATTCCAGAGAAAACATGACTGATTTAATTCTGCTTTCCTAAATAAGGCCAGCATTAAGGCAACTACTAAATGAATCTGACTTGCTCTGATTATACACATTGAACAATGAACATGCAGTTTCTGCTCTCTAAACACAACATAACACAAAGACACACGCATGCACGCACACGCACGTGCGCACAAACACACACACACACACACACACACACACACACACACACACACACACAGTTTCTGCTCCTTTAGATGTGAAGAGACATTTGGTTTCTAGCATCACCTCCTTTATACACACAGAATGGCACACACCCAGGGGTTCTGACTAACAGAGCGATAACTAAACAAATTCAGGTTTACCCTTTGCTTGTGTTTAATACCAATGTTTCAGCAAGATGTAACTTTGTCAGGCTCAGGGCCTCTTTCCTACTGTAGATGAATCCAGTGAACTACCAGATAGATGTATGGCTAACATATGAATATAAACTAATATATTTAGTCACCCCCACATTTGACATTTACTGTAACACCAACCATGTGATCAGTTGCTTGTACACACAGTAATCTCCCCAATTTCTATTATATTTGCTCAGTGGTTTAGCACCATTTATGTTTTTAATTTAAACATAATCTTTGTTTTTAATAAGTAGTAAATATGTTAGAAGAAGCTAATACATGAATAAGTTATATACGTAGTTATATTCTGTCAATACTGTATGTCTGTTTGTTTTTGTAGTCAATACAGTATTAGTCACTTAATTTTTGATTTGGATATTACAGCTAAAATGTATTGATATATACAAAAGACAGTTTATCCTATTATTAATTTGTCTATTGATGCAGTTGAGATGTTCATATCACCTTTATACTTCAACTGTAATTGCTTTAAGACCATTGGTGACTTTATTTGATATGGCCTGATTCCAATATGTCTGTGTTGATACATTCTCATTTTTACTGCATGAATCCTTATGATTTGCACCAGATAGCACTGATTGTTGTGAACGGTGATACATAATATGAACTGTAGCAATGTCAGGCTGTTTCTTTTGAGTGACTATAATAAATAACCTCGACATAACTAATCCTTTAATGTTGGTTGTTTACATCACGGTGACCGTGTTGTAAACTCCATCAACACCAATGTTTTTGTGCCATACATTTTTTTTCTTAACTGTCTTCTAATGAGGTCTTTGAAGTTTTGTAATAATTAGCAGTTGGTATGCCAAAACAAGAATGCTTGACAATAACTGCATCAGCAGATGACGTTTAACCCCATTGAAGTTGTAGCCCATTTGCTCATCACAAATTTCTGGAGAAAATTCAGTAACACTTTCTTTGAAGGCTACATAAGACCAATACAACTCCTTCATAAGCACTACATAAGCATTCATAAATACTTATATCAACAGACATATGGTGAGTCATATCAACATTGATGACCTACATTGTGTCATTTCACTTGGTACATCATGGTAATGTCACTTGCTGCATCAATGTTGTCATAACACACCAAAAGCCTATTTGCACTTATTCACATATGCGCTTATAAATGCTTATGTAGTAGTTTACGCTTATGAATATGCTATGTAGCGATTATAAAGGAGTCATATAGCTCTTATGTAGGACCCTTCAAAGAAAGTGTTAAAGAAAACAATACTGCCCTGCCCCTAAGCCAAATACAACTTCTGTGACATGGGTACTCACGGGTTTCTGGGCCTGTCCAGGGTCTGGCATGACCATGGACTTGGTCTGGCTGAGCCTTTCCCCAGGGTTGGCGGAAGTCTTTATCCTCATCTGAACCGCACCAGGACCCTGGCTGGCTGCACTTCCCACAGGGGCTTGTTTTGTGTAACTTTGCATCTTTGTTTTTTCTGTTTAGAGTATAAAATAACAAGACAATATAAAAGGTTTGGATTTACTTTCACTGAAGATAGTTCCGTGCGTCTTTGATGAGCATGGATGTTGTGGAGACAGCATAAACGATGACAGGGTGTAGTTTGAGGGAAATGCCTATTAACGGAGTCATTAGCAAACGTATAAACAACCATATTTTGTGTATGAAGTCAGGAATATGCACATGCAGCAGTTTTGGAGAAACGCAAATTAATCTTGGAACAACAAGAGCTTGTTTGAATTTGATAAATGTGCATTCTTCACATGATTGATTGTCGTAATTTAAACAGTGTGATGCATCTATCCCAAAATAATTGGGTTAGTATATATTTCAGAAGACTTCATATCTAATACAATAAGATTCTGCTGTCTTTATTCTGAGTTTGTTCTACAGTTTGCCACCAAAGGGGTAACATAACTTGCTTTCAAATAATTTAAATATTGGCATATTTGTAAATGTATGCAATGAATCATGGCAGACAACTGTTATGTAATATAATCAGAATTTATCAGTGGTATTACTAATTGTCGTGCGTGTTTTAGCAGTGTATCATTTCAATTAAAAAACAACCAAATCAATCATATTTGCATTTTGGTAGTCTCAACTAAATGTTTATACTACAGTTTTGAATTCATGTTCGCTTTCTAGGATAACTCCACACAAAGGGAAGTGA
This sequence comes from Conger conger, assembly GCF_963514075.1. Taxonomy (NCBI): domain Eukaryota; kingdom Metazoa; phylum Chordata; class Actinopteri; order Anguilliformes; family Congridae; genus Conger; species Conger conger. The sequence goes on from NC_083762.1 coordinate 60,717,551, forward strand.
AATCCTTCTCTGGAACAAAAAAAAGGAATTGAGTGTGCTTGTGTGTGTGTGTGTGTGTGTGTGTGTACGGTATATTTACATCTTTCATGTTGCCACCCAAACAATAGTGCTTAGAAAAGGAAGCCCAGCAAATATGTTCAGTTGTGCGAGGGATTGTGTTTGGATTGAAACATGCAATAGATTTCTCTCATTTCACTGGATTTTGTTCATTTAAGAATGAATTGGACAGAAATAATTATGTTTTGAAACCTGCAGATAAACAATGCAACAGATGCTAAAGTGTTTTTTGTTGAAGCTCATATTTTTGTGGTGCTGATTGCATTTAGCCACCCCTTACTAAACATCTATCAAACTAAGAAAAAGTAAAATACGTATTTATAGATACTTTATGTGAAAGTAAATGCATTTATGTCTCTAATCTGCCGTGGATTTTGTCAGGGTTTCTTGACTCATTTTCCAGGCAATACCTTTTTTTTTGGCTCACACGTGCAGATTGCTGCCTTAGTTAATTGGTATCCAGGTGCAGTCTAATTACCAAACCAATCATCCATTATTGGTAGGCGGGCTCTATTCTATTTAAGGCTCATTGTCCCTCTCTTCTGTGTTTGAGTGTTGCATTTCACTTCAGACACTGAGCCAGTTAGAGGTAGCCTGGAAGACTGATTTTTCTTTGTATATTTAAAGGTGTGTTGCCTTGTATTCAGGCAACCATATCAGTTTTTCTTGAATATTTCACCTATTAAGGTCTAAATAGACTCTCTTGTACCAGGTTTTCGGTACTGTTTTAGTTGGCATTTCGCCAGGGAGTTTTCTGTCCTGTTTTCCGCTTTGCCTTTCTCCTCTAGTGATTACCCTAGATTATATTAGTGGGTATCACACATCCTGTGGGTAACTTTTAAGATTCCCTTTTTTGTCGCGTCTGGTCCTCCATCCCCGCTCCCTTACAGGACTTGAGTTGACATAAAGAACAATCTGTTTAGTACTGTTACAGCAGTTCCCATTCAGATTTCATATTTTATTTTAGCAATGTTATCTCCATTATCTTGAGTGAGAACGCACAATGGTATTTATTCTGTGATTATGTAAAGGTGCTGTTGTGTGGCTCTAAAATCTGTTTGAAAGGCTCTGTTCACAAGGATGATAAACTGAACATCAGAACTAGAACTCAGAAGGCTGTCTCAACAGAGACAAAATACTATTGGAATCCATTTTGTGAGACAGATATCATATGAACACTGTTTTACCATATCCATCTGTTTTAATATTTGGTGCAGTTGGTCACAACCATCCTATAGCTTGGGAGTTAAAGAACCAATCTGACATAGGTATTGTCATAGCTGTACAAATCTTGACACAGCGCAGAGCTGTGGAAGATGTGGTATCACATAAGGATCACCAGGGTCAACAGACTAAAATGAAGAGCCTGACAAAAAATGTTTGCCTTGTAAAATGTTGACATCAGACACTATTAAGTAGAGACTTTTATATTACAATGTTCCAATGTGCAGACTTTGATCAAACCTATATTTAAATACAGTAAAACCAGTGGACATTTAGAAATACGTTCCATGAAATATCCAAATACCTTTCACGTGGGAAGACATAACACCAACAACATTCATGACAACCAGACCACATGTGTCCAGCTCAGTAGCTAAATTAAAACACATTTTAAAATGCTTCCATTTGTTAAACTGTCCGCCACAAAGTTTCCTTTCTAAGTATGATAGTACATTAATAAGTACAGTACACTGTGTCATTTGTACTATCCTACAGTAGTTTTTCAGAACTTCAGACTATTGTAGTGTAAACTCTCATCCTAAAGCATACAATATATCACACAAAGGCTGTGAATTATCTGGTGAAAGTTACAGCAATAATTAAAATTAACGATCATATACATTTTCCAGTAACTCAAAACTTGCACTTACTACAAAAGTTAATATGAATACATGGAATCTTCAGTTACTGTGTACAGACTTATGCCTGGAAAAAAAACTACTAGTTATGTACTACTCCTGAACACCTTAGCTTACAGCAAACTATCTGAATACTATAAAGTTTGGAACCACAATTGCATTACAGGTATTAACAATTACTCAGGCGGCGATTCTTAACAAAGTGACAGTAGGCCCAGATAAGGCAGCCGTTACAGGAAGCACTGTATTTCCCCATAACACTCTTCTTGTTCAAAACAACTTTCTCAAACCTCTCACAAAAGTACAAAAATGTAGAAAGCCAACTAATTTGGCAAATGCGAAGATGGTCATTGCTCAGCTTTGAGCAGCGTGTTTTGTTACCATGTTCATTAAAAGCGGTTAATTGTTCAAAACTGGAAAGCGAGCTCTTACCTTGGCCCGCTGAGCCTTCTCACCCCTTAATCTGCCCGAGATGGGGAGAAAGCCTCCGATAAGAGGAAGTGCCGTGGTCACGTGTCTCGGCGAGCTGCCGTCTCAAACCCCCAGCCTTTTGCAGGCCCTATCTGGTGTGAACGCTGGTTCTCTTCGGATTTAAAAACTTACCTCACCACTTCCTGGAAGCAGTTGTCTGTGCTGACTGAGACTGCAGCACTCTGGCTGACGAACCCTCAGAAATGACAGTCAACAGCTACGTCAATGCTTCTAGCGGGCTACTTCATACTGCTGTCGTGGTAAACATGCTTGCAGAAGATGAAGCTTTTGCAGATGAAGTAGAGCGCAGCTTTTTACTTCCGCTTTTTCGGCCTGTTTTTAGTACTCATTTGCTTACGCAAGTTTGGCTTCAGCATGGATGATACAATTTAAGATTTTGGCCTTGAATCGGTTCGGTGATTTAGAGATCCTCCAAGCTGCTCTGCATTGCAACGTCATCACATTAGAGATTTAACATACTGTAATTTTAGTAATGTCTGAGATTAAGATAATGTTCTGCATCTGTTTTTTTGTTTTTTTTCTCGTGAGGGCAGTATATTTATACAGGAAATTACATCATAACAGACTTTCAGGTGGTGGTTTGTGGAGGGTGGAGGGGGGGGGGGGGGGGGTTAGTTCCTGTGGTGTAGGCCACAGCGTGTAAAGAAAGCACATCAGCTACGTTTAGTTTCAATTTTAAGCTGACATAAATGGCTAGCTCTGGGCTAGTGCTGCTGAATGCTCAGGCTTTTGCCCCTTACGAAACACATTCATTCCACATTCTGCTGTATGCCTTACCTGCCTGCTTCATGCCTCTTGCACCAACAGCCTTGTCTGAAGCATCTTAAATGTCAACAGCAGAGGAGGAGGTGAGAGCTGTTCTGTCAGAGCATGAATACACTGTCCAAACCTGGGAGGTTTGCAGGTCCAGAATTCTCCAATATCTGCAAAGCAACTGCCATGATCTGGGCAGTACACCAGGGCAACGAGCCACTCTCCTCCTCTTTGAAGTCTAAACATCAACCAGGGTGTGCAGTTTTGTTTTTATCACTTTTGTACGTTTGGTAAAATACAACTCGGCTGGGGTTGAAGCTACAACCATTTTGTTTTCTGCTTCTCACACATGGAACCCAACAGCAGTTATCTATGATCTGAAGAGAGATGTTAGCCCCCTGTGGAACTGTAGTGTAATGAATTTCACCATGTGGACCAATCGCCCTCCACCCCTGCTTGTGTTTGTAGCATTTATGCAGACATCATAAATACTCCCTCCACCAAAAAAAGGGAAGCTTAAAAGGGAATGTTTTTTCTTTGGACAGATAATGTGTATTTGGGTGAAAAGAGAAACCATTTCCCACCACTGTAAGCTGGCCGTTGGTACTTGTCCATTCATTGCCCACTTGTCCGTTCAAAAACCTTTTACAGTACAAATGCATCCCATCGTGAATAACAACAATCCTGCAGTATCTATTCACTTCGGTTACAATGTTTTAACCTTGACCGGACACTGAGCGTTTGATATTCTTATAGAATGCCCTAATGATTAGGCTTTATTGAATTCCTGAATAAAACAAGTCATCCTGTAACTTCTGGACTGGAGACAGAAACACAGCCTTTCTTTTCTCTTTTTTCATGCAAGGTTGGAAATGATAATCACACAGGTTTAACGTCAAGTCAAACCCATTTCGGAAATAGGCGGAAGGGATTACAATGCAGACACCAGTCAGGGGCCTCAATAGAAGCTGTGAAATTCCAGGAATTGAATGCATTAGAAAACTGTCTGCTTCTTACACAGCCTTTTGAAATATATTACAGGAGTGTGACCTGTAAACTGGCTATAGGTCATGGTAAACAGAGGTCTTGAGGTGCTGGGTCGCCGGTTAGTCACGCGTTATGTGAGAGGTCTTTGCTGGCTTCCAGAGCTGTCCCTAGGAGGTGGACGAAGCGGTGCACATCGCTGAAGGAGTTGTAGAGCGGCGTGGGCGCAACCCTCAGGATGTTTGGCTCTCTCATGTCACACTGGAATCACAGGAAAAGGAGGAGATTGGTTCAGCTAATCTGCATGTCTTTTTAAAAAAAATTTATTTTAATTTTATTTTCGTTTTTTACACAGGGGTTATGAAGGCAACAGTGCTTAGAGGTCCACTCAACCCTGGTTGTGAAGAGTCACAGTGCCCAGAGGTCTACTCAACTGTGGTTATGAAGGCAGCAGTGCCTAGAGGTCCACTCAACCCTGGTTGTGAAGAGTCACAGTGCCCAGAGGTCTACTCAACTGTGGTTATGAAGGCAGCAGTGCCTAGAGGTCTACTCAACCCTGGTTGTGAATACCCACAGTGCCTAGAGGTCTACTCAACTGTGGTTATGAAGGCAGCAGTGCCTAGAGGTCTACTCAACCCTGGTTGTGAAGACCCTCAGTGCCTAGAGGTCTACTCAACCCTGGTTGTGAAGGGCCAGAGAGCCCAGAGGTCTACTCAACCCTGGTTGTGAAGACCCACAGTGCCTAGAGGTCTACTCAACTGTGGTTATAAAGGCAGCAGTGCCCAGAGGTCTACTCAACCCTGGTTCTGAAGACCCAGAGTACTTAGAGGTCTACTAAACCTTGATTGTAAAGGACCTCAGTGAACGGAGCAGAGCAGCATGTACAGTTGGGGATTGGTGAGTGAGCGAGAACAGGGCGGTAACTCACGGCGACACCTCTCTTCTCTAGCTCTCTGAAGATGGTGAGGATGGGCACGGAGAAGGACAGCGACAGCTGGCAGCCGCGCTCCTCGGGTTCCGACGGGGTGATGATGCGCACACTGGGCTTGTCGGGGCGGGCCTCGTCCCGTGTGTAGTAGTGTTTGATGAGGTACTCCAGGTAGCCCGTCAGGAGCTTCGACTTCTTCCTCAGGGCCTGCATACTGGTCTGGCTGAAGATCTGGGGAAGGGCCAGTAGATAGTCCAGCAACTGAGCAATGGATATCACTGGTCACAGCGACATTTGGATAATGCTCTGTGTGCCTGGAATGACCACAGTCTACATTGGGACACAATAGAACGTTCGTGAACGTTCTGCAATTTCAGACGAGCAATACTAGTTCCACTGTAATACTGTAGCTGGACTATACACTGGCCTTAATAACCACAACTGAGAATCCCTTGTTCACCAAATTCTGCCCTACACTGCCCTACATTTAAGATCAGGGGTCTCCAATCTTATCCAGAAAGGGCCGGTGTGTGTGCAGGTTGTTGTTTTAGCACAGGACTAAGACAGCTGATTCTACTCATCTAGGTCTTGATTAAAGACCACGATTAGTTCATTAGTATAATCAGGTGTGTTACTGCTGGGTTAAAACAAAAACCTGCACCCACGCCGGCCCTTTTAGGATAAGATTGGAGACCCCTGTTTAAGATGATTCAACCCACCCCCCCTGTGGACCGAGTACAAACTTAAGTTTCTCTGTCCCCCTTGGCAAGAACAAGAGGTAAAAGAGGTCATTCATCCCTGCTGTCATATCCTTATTAAATAGCAAATAGCCACTTCAGTCCACTTTTTTGAGTAATGACTTAAAATTTTGTATTGTATGTACTGTGCTATTTGTATTTTGACTTGTCCCCCACGAGGGATAATAACATTCTCTACTCTTCACTTCTGTCTCGGTGGAGAAGGGAAGGCTCTTCCATTGGTGGATTCTGAGAAACTGAGTAACTCCATTGGTGGATATATCAGTGGGGCAGCAGTGCTGTGGTTGTATTATGGATAATGTAGTAGTAGATACAGTATGACTATGGATGCACCACATTTTCATAAATCAGAATTATTGGGACATTAAGCCTTAATTATTGGGAATTATTGGGACATAAAACTGAAAGGGTGTAGCTATATCACCACCAATAAGTGACTACTTTGGACCAATTATAGTGCTTTACTCTACAGTATTTAAATGTTTTTATTCACGCTTTCGGTCTCCATAGCAATTAAAGTAGAAATAGAAATAAAATCAGCAAGTATTCAAAAATGAACCCCACAGGTACATTATTTTGCTTTGCTACGTGCTCTACTCTCCATAGCAAAACCAAATACCGATGGGGTTCATTTTTGAATACTTCATGATTTTATTTCCAGAAAACAAAATGCAGCTCAAGCACCAAGGTGTAACAATAAACGTTTAAAAGCCTGCCCCCAAAACCCACTCAGAACAGCTCAAGGTATAATTATGAAAGCATCGAGGTACACTTAAATGAGCCATTATTCCACTTCTGGATAGTGTGCTAATGGGTAATCGGTTGTGACTTACGCATCAGCTCTTTATTGCCTAAACCTTTTTGTTTACGCTTATATAAGCAGGTCTGGAATGGCTTAAATGGAAATATTGTATGCTCCTCTATACAAAATCTCCACCCCAAAGTGATGCCGTGAGCCATTTTGTTTCAAACGCATGCTCTTCTCTAAGAATGATACTTTTTCAAGTATTTGTCAATACTTTCTTAATACTTATTAATACTTTCTGACAAACAGACAGATGTAAAGTTTAGTAGAGACCCAAAATACTTACGTCTAAGCTTGCCTGCAGGGTGCACACCAGAAGAATTGGCTGGTTTGAGATCCTGTATCCACCTACCCCTGGGAGCAGATCCATTACTGTGGAAGAACGAGACTTTTGGTTCTCCTCTCCTCATATTAACACCAAACCGACTGAGTGAACTACGAACAAAAAAGCAATTTGTTCCGTTTCTTGCAGTTCAAAGGCTCGTCATGAGATGGCAGTATGAGTGAGTCGAGTGCAAAAGACTTCTTTAAAAAAAGATGGAGAGCAGGCACAGCTCCAAATTAAATTGAGTAGTCTGGTGGTTATAATTCTGAGGGAGATTTAATTGACAGTGACCGTAAATGCCATTTTAATGATCTGCCATCAGAATAGGGGCTAAAACAAATATGAAAACCATAAGGTTGGGGACATTAATCGGTGTCCAAAGAACCCGTAGACATTTTTAAATATGTGTAATTTATGGACAGGGATTATATATATAAAAAAACTGCATTTTTGGAAGCCATTTTATAATAATCTGATACAATTAAAATGGCGGAGCCATATATTGTCTTGAAGGAGAGACAGTTGTATGAACCATACATAAAAAGACATGATCAACCACTATAACATATGAAGTAAATACATGACTTGCCTACCACTGTCAGAACAGCAGAATCCCTCCCCCTATTTCGACGCAGACTCAAAACCCACCTTTTCAAACTCTACCTTAGTCCTCCCTCCTGATTTCCCCTGCCCCTCCTTTCTGATATCCCTATCCTTGTCTAACCCCCCACCCCAAAAAAAATAAATAAAAAAAAAAAAAAAATTCACTTCTGATGACCACTATGTTTAGAACAGCATTTCCTGTGTATTTTGCTAGTTTCTGGATGTGATGCTCTGACTTATGGTAGAACCTATGCACTTGTAAGTCGCTTTGGATTAAAAGCGTCTGCCAAATGACTAAAATGTAAATGTAAATGTAATACATGGGAATACATATTCTGAGCTGCATACATTCATATACAAATACATGCATTTGAAATGCTGCTCATCTCTGTACACGAGCATCAGAGCTGCCCAGCTACTGCAAGGGCCTCACATTTATACAACATCTGGAGGAGATCACAAATACACAAACACATACAATCACACACGCACACACACACACATAAAAATCTTCAGTATATATAAAGGGACCTGTTTTGTTGCTGCTTTTCAGATACTAATTGAATTGCTGTCCACTCTGCTTCTCCAAAGCCACAAACTAAACACACAGTTTGGTGACAGCCTCGCCTAGATTTGGGCAAGAACATTTCCAGCAAATTCTTATTGACTGGACTCTGGCAGCGATGCAGATGAGAAAAATAAATAAATCCGCAAGGGAGAGGATGCAGTTTTGAGTGTGTGCAGAAAAAATCCCTAAGCAAATGGTGCGACTGAGTGCAAGCGTGTCGAATCGGAGTGTGGCGGACCAGGCTTTGAGAGAGGGAAGAACAAATCCATAAGCGAGCAAGGGGAATTCTGCTCACAAATTAATTTCTTGCATTCACACACTTTTGCCGTTCAATTTAAGCCGTTCGCCCCTTCCTGTCGGAGTCTCAATCTCAACCTGAACTTCCACCCCCACAATCTCAAGGTGTTCTCCAAATCTTTCATGAGCCAGTTAGGGATGCTGGCAGTGGGGAGACAAATTGATCTATTGAAGAAAAAATTCTCAATTATTAAATATACACTCATAGCACTATATTAGGTATTTATTAGACTTATTTTTTAGACCTACTGCTGTAGCCTATCCACTTGACGTGTTCTGTGTTCATAGATGCTCTTCTGCATATCACCTTCCTGTCAGTTTCGACCAGTCTGGCCCTCCTCCTCTGACTCTAATTAACATTGTGCTTTTTACACACAGAACTGCTGCACACAGGATGTTCTTTTTTGTTTTTTGCGCCATTCTTTCCAAGCTCTAGAAACTGTTGTGTGTGTGTGGAAAACACAGGAGTTTCCAAGATTCCAACTGTATGGCACCAACAATCACTCCATGGTCAAAGTCACTAGATCACATTTCTTCACCATTCTGACATTTGGCTGAACCTATTGACCAGATCTGCATGCTTTTATGTATTTAGTTGCTACCACATGATTAACTGATTAAATATTTGCATTAACAAGCTGGTGAACAGGTCTACCTAATAAAGTTCTCACTGAGTTGAGTGCATGTCTAAAAGTATCCAGGCAAACAGTGTGTAGTCAGCCATTTCACTGACAGCTGCACTTGTGGAACTCCATGAATCTGCAGCGAGGTTCAGATTCCACACTAAGGTGAGTGACAGTGTGGACCGCACACCCACACCGAAAATCACACCCTGTCACCGGTCCGCCGTTCACGTATCACGGTCACATTTCGGTTAATAAGCCAACGCGTCAACCGCCACCGCCGAGCACCTTTCTGTTTATGAAAAACCGAACGGCGTGCGATAAGGAATAATTAACCGAGGCGGGCGCTGACTCCCGCTGCAGCCAGATTACTTTTAATGATCCTTCTCCAGCGGGTGGCTTCACGAGAGGGCCGCATCGTATCCGCTCACCGCTGGCACGACGGCAGCACCAGCCGCACAAGCCCCGGTCCCCCGCAAAAACCCCCGGCCCTAATTACTGCGCAGACGCCGGTGTGCGGCGCTGTGTGAGCCGCTGTGTGAGCCAAACATCAACAATAATCATCGCAGAGGGTACGTCTCGTGTGTAGCGACGCGGGCTAATTCGGTTTAATTCGAAAGAAAAACGTGTTAATGTCGAGCCGCGCAGTGGAACGGCGAGATAAGGGGGGAGTGGAGCCTACCGTTATTCATAGCGAATCGCGTCTTCAAGTCGTGCCCCCACCAGCCCCACAACCTGCAGAAGAAAAGAACAGCGGGGTTATTATGGTAATTTCTCCACAACAGATGCAGGGAGACCGGTACCGACGGCTCCAGAAGCTGGTTTTCTAATTGAGAAAAAAATAGTTGTTCCAGCACAGCCTCCTCTACTCTTTTCATTACATTACCTTATATTTAGCAGACGCTTTTATCCAAAGCGACATACAAAATGGTGGTCAAGGTCATACAACAACCAACTATGCCAGATAAGGTAGAATGCATATATGATTGGTTGTAAGGCCATGAACATAAGTCTCACAGAAAGTGAGAACCTTCCGGCAAACAAAATCTGCAGCTGACTGGGGCATCCAGTCATCTTAGCATATGCCTAGCAGTTGCTACGAACAACCGCTAATTAGCCCCTGAAATACACTTGCTGTGCATATCAAGCATGCACACATTGCAGCTCTGAGACTGCAGAGTGAAGGTCAGAACTTTGCATTCTGAGCCATGTGCATGATAATGCCTTTCATGCATGGATACAATGTAAGGCATGCATGGAGACAGCATGATGCACTCTAATGTAATGCAGACACTGCGTAATGTATGCATGCATACAGTGTAATGCATTCATGTTACAATATGGTGCAATTAAATTTAAAGTGATGATCATATAAAGCAAGCACAGATACGTAAAGTAATGGCCATCGTTTTCACTGACAAACTATATCCAGTTTATTTTCAATGCTCTGAGAAACAGTAGCGCGAACAACGATGAAAAGAAATACAAGACGCCTCATCAAAGAATAATACATAACAAATGAGCGCGTTTGGGCACGATAGGATACTCACGTCGATTTGACTGTGTGGGCATGTTTCTCGTGGATAAAGGCCCCAGCCAAACCCCCCGCTCCGGAATTTAAATACTGAAAGGAGAAAACAGAAACAGGTTCTACTCAGTCACACCGAGCGCTCCGCTAGCCGTTCAGTTAGACTGCACAAGCTCCAGTGCCTCACTCTTCTTCTACTATCCTGGCAGTAGACAGCTGCAGGGTTGTCACGCACGGCGGAGCTCAAATGGCAACAAGGCCATTAATTATGCCAATTAAAACAGTAACACTGTGACAGCCACTGTTTATGAACTCGGCTGACACGCAGAAGTGTCTGAAATAGATTTCGGGTTTGAGCCGGTGAAATTACAAGAGCGTGGCGTTCGGGGCCTGCGGCTAACCGCGCACAATGGGCCCGGCGTGGTTAAAGGTTCAGAGAACCGTCAAAATCGAACCAACGTCTGCTGAGGTCCATCCAATCGCCGATGTTCGTTCCAGACAGTGTAGTCCTCAAGCGGCCAATGAGAGGGCGCGGAAGCCCGGCGGTTACCTTATAAGAGCACCAGCAGGCAAAGTCCACCCCCCAGTCGTGCAGTCGGAGCTCTGCGTTTCCCACCGCGTGCGCGCAGTCGAACCCCACGTAGCAGCCCTGCGGGAGGAGAGCCACAGCATCAGACCGCCCCGGGGCATTCTGGGACCTGCATCGCCAAGCAGGATCAAGGCCCTTTCCCACCAAGAACCATAACCATAACCATAACCATAACCATAATGATAACTATAAATACGTCCTTTCAAAAAACTCAAGTGGATGGATGGCAGAGTCCACGCCACAACTATAACGGCAGTGATGAATGACATCGTTCAGATAACTTTCACAGCGATTCTTTTCCACCTGCTTCAACAATAAAACATAAATCAAAATCCAAACAAATAGCAGGGCGTCACCTGCAAAATGTCAGATGACATCGCTGAGAGACTATTTACAGAACGTTCAGCAGTGGGGATATGAGGAAAATATGAGATATGTGACAACATTGTCGAATATGATATGACTTGCGATAAGTAAACAAATATTGAAGTGTGCACATTTCTAGTTCTGCTTTAAATACACTGCTAATAGAACCAAGACAATAAATTGCCTATGCCCACTGAATAAAAAAATGTTGAATATATTATTTCCAACATGCTTTTATAGAACAAATTGCACATGAGCAGTCAATCAATTTAACAGAACATTAATTTAAATAAATACTATTCATTGCAGTTTCATCAGTCTTTTGCGATGTGTCTCTCAACTCTCTGAAACCTAAAACATGGACAGAAGTAAGAAGAGCTGTTCTGGGCTTTGCTCGGTGCAGTTACCCAGCTAACTCAGTAATCCTGCTTCGTGATTCAGGCCCCTTGAGTCACTGCTGGAAGAGGTTTTGGCGGGCCAGTCGGGGGCACTCTTTCCTCTGGACCGAACAGAAACCCAATGCCCTAGCACAGCGCTGTAGAAGGCCTGAGAAGAGTGGACCTTAAACCGAGGTCCTGACTGGTCATTAAAGATGGAAATAGCATTAATCTCCCCCGTCTTAGTCAAATTCCCTTCCCACTGGCTCTCAACATCTAGCCACCTAATCACTCCCTACCAGCTCTGGGTCAATTACATAATCGTTTTGGATTCAAGTACTTTTGTAGGCTTGAGCTTGTTTGATGTATCGGGCCCTATGACATTCTCTCGAAGAGAAAGAACAGAAAAGTATTTAAATCCCAAACAATTACGTAATTGACCCAGCTCTGCCCCCTACATCTTACTGGCTACACAGTCTCTCGCATTCATCGATTCCCCAGGTTGCCACAAAAAGCCAACCGACTTCTCAGTTAAATAAATGACTTCGGATTAAATAAATGCTAAAAAAAAAGGGCCAGGCAGGAAATCACATATCCTCCCAGTGTGCACAGGGGATGAACGGCAGGAGAAACCTGCAGTGTGAGAAAAGAAAGTGAGATCTCTCCCACACGTTTTCTGTACCTGGAGCTCATTTTCCGCTGTGTGTCTGATGTAATGTTGTAATAGCTCCACACGGCCAGCAGGGGGAGCTGTGGCAGCACATTTCCTCTACACGCAGGCTTCTCAGGGCGATGTGTGGGAAAGGCAAACAGTTCATCCAATAAACCCATATTGGTTTCAGTCAGTGATATCCGAGGAGCCTTCCACTGCTATTGTTTGTATGTGCAAACAAGCGACTGCTCACACTTTTCACGGTGCATCTGTTGAATAGGATGGCTGTTCCTTTTATCCATCTGCTTGACCGATGTCTGTATATATATAAATAAATGAGCAAGCCTGTGGATTTCACACATTACTGTATCATAGTGTCCTGCTGCATTTTAAAAGCCTACAGACAGCAGGAGATATATGACATGTATGGGAGCATTCTGTCTGTATTTGAGGAGATATATTCTGGGAGCATTCACCCCCTCCCACCTCCACCCGCCAGTCAGTGAGGGCAAGGTCCAAATATTTCCTGCCACGTCAGCTTTTTCGGCGACAGCCAAACCAAAAATCCCCCTCCCCTGCCTTCACCTCCTGGCATTTGATGTAATCGCAGTGACATAATGCGGATTTGCACCGCCGTGCAGTCGGAACAAAAGCCGCGACAGGAACTATTAATCGACAAACTCCCCTGGTATCACGTCAGTACAAACAAAAGATCCCGCGCAAGCCAAAAGGTACGAACGGCACCTGTATGCTAAGCAGCTCTAACCGTCTTTCAGTTTGGCTGTCATGCCCCGACGACGGCTCAATCCGGCACCTCTTTTGTTTTAGATGCGTTCCGCCTTGTGGCGTCATCACGCCAGCTGGCCACCAGAGGGCAGTGCCGTCACGGGAAAAACGGCACGTTAAGCAGTGACCTATTCCGACTTCTCCCGACGGCGCCTCTGCTGAACGCTGCAGCCGCATTGCTTGTATTTCAGGAGAAGGGATCAACTCCGGGAATCAAGCGGGGATAGGTCTGAGAAAGGATGGGATATAAAGACGGAAAAAAAGAACAGGGCCGCACGCGTCGTCGCATCGATACGGCGCGAGACGCAAACAAACTTTCATGGCGATTTAGCGGTCCCTGGAGGGAGAGGGTGGGCAGCACTTCAACAGCGTGACGAAGCCTTCGACGCCAGTCACAGCGAGAGGCGAGAAGGACATCAATCAGCGAAGCCTCAGCAGTGCCTGACAGAGCTATTCTGGTTTCGGGGGAAGCCTGTACGTTACTAGTGGCTACGTTACATGAATGGGACCCGGAAGGTTGGTGGTTCCAGCCCTGGTGTAGCCATGATAAGCTGACTTTAACCCCACATTGCACCAGGAGGGATTATTCCCTGCTAAACCTAATCGACTAAGTCACTGGGACCCGGAGGGTTGGTGGTCAGAGCCCCAGTGCAGCCATGATGAGATGACTTCAACCCCACATTGCTCCAGGAGGGTTGTCCCCTGCTAAATGTAATCTGCTAAATCCAATCGACTAAATCACTGGGACCCGGAAGGTTGGTGGTCAAAGCCCCGGTGTAGCCATGATGAGATGACTTCAACCCCACATTGCTCCAGGGGGATATTGCCCCCTGCTAAGTCTTATCAACTGTAAGTCGCTTTGGATAATAGCGTCAGCTAAATGACAAAATATTACTATCATTTCGTAATCCCTTCTGGATTTTACCTTGCTCTGGCCAGCCCTGCTGATAGCGGCCATGTTGAAAAGCTGGCCTGTGTAGTACTGAACCCCGCTGAACAGGACCACGGCGATGGAGTCTCCCTCCCTCTCGATCGTGGCCAGGATATCCTCCGTCCTCAGAGTGTCCTCCCCCTGGTGGGTGAAAGACATTTTCTACTGGTCAGGCTTGCGGGGGTGTAGTTTCTTGTGAGTGACACTCTCAAACTTTCCCAACAAAGGCCTTCATTCCAGGCCTTTAAGTAGGACCCCTTAAAAAAAGTATATAAGTATAATGATTTCCAAAGAAGAAATTAACTAAAAGGAATAAGAGAACCTGTCATGACAGCCACACAATATAAGCCTAATATTCCTGTCAGTTGCAAAAGCGTTCATATGCTGTAGAGAGACAGAGAGAGAGACAGGGAGAAAGAGAGTTCTCCAAGAGAGTATGTGTGAGTGTGTGTGTGTGTATTGTATTGTGTGTGTGTGTGTGTGTGCGAGTGTACTCTGTGTGTGTGCATGTGTGAGTGTATTATGTGCGTGTGTACTTTCTGTGTGTGTATATGTGCTTGTGTGTGTATTTGAGTGTACTGTGTGCGTGTGTGTGTGAGTGTATTCTGTGTGTGTGTGTGCGTGCGTGAGTGTAACGTATGTGTGTGTGTGCGTGAGTGTAACGTATGTGTGTGTGTGCGTGAGTGTAACATATGTGTGTGTGTGCGTGAGTGTACCGTATGTGTGTGTGTGTGTGCGTGAGTGTAACGTATGTGTGTGTGTGCGTGAGTGTAACATATGTGTGTGTGTGTGTGCGTGAGTGTACCGTATGTGTGTGTGTGCGTGAGTGTAACGTATGTGTGTGTGTGTGTGCGTGAGTGTAACGTATGTGTGTGTGTGTGTGTGTGCGTGAGTGTAACGTATGTGTGTGTGTGTGTGCGTGAGTGTAACGTATGTGTGTGTGTGTGTGTGTGTGCGTGAGTGTAACGTATGTGTGTGTGTGTGTGTGTGTGTGCGTGAGTGTAACGTATGTGTGTGTGTGTGTGCGTGAGTGTAACGTATGTGTGTGTGTGCGTGGCTCAGAGGCTGGCGCACTGATCCGCTCAGCCTCTGAGACGGCGGAGGCAGGGAGGGGCGAGCTGAGAGCCGTAGCAGACGCGAGGGCCTCACCTCTCTGGATTTCATCAGCAGCAAGCTCTGCTGGGGGTCGAACCCGCGCAGCCGGATCTGGGACTCCACGGCGTACTGATGCATCGGCGCGGAGGGAGGGAGAGGGAGAGGGAAAGAGAGAGAGAGAGAGAGAGAGACGGAGAATGCTCAAGCACAATTACCAGCGATGGGAAAATGCCTTTCAGCTCCGGGAGGTTCTGTTTTCGACCGCCACTTCGTTGGGCTAATTACCGCCTTCGCCGAGGCAAACGAGCAGCTCCTCCCTCGTTCGCAGTATGTTAATCATTTAAGGACAGCTGGGAAGCCTGTAGGATTACGGACCCCAGGGGCTAGGATGGGTATACCGCCGTTCTGTTTATGACACGCTTTTTCCGAGGGAGCTAATGCGCATGCTAGCTTATTTCCTCCTGACCGAATCACAAGTATTGCTACTTGGAAAGTTATCTGATTATTCTTCAAGGGTTGAAGTTATTATCTATGTGATCACACTAGAACTTGGAACCGTACTTCCCTCTAGGGTCTTCAGGGCACTTGTACGTCAATTGTACAATTGTACGTCGCTCTCGATAAGAGCATCTGCTAAATGACTATGATGTAATGTAACAAGATACACCAAAAACTAAACTTTCACTTTTCCCTTTCATTATGTCAATGTCCGTAGGGCACAAATAATGATAAAATGAAGCTTCTTTTTACTGTACATGCCCCTGAGTACAACAACATTTCTACCCACTAATTGCTCTCATGACACAGACTGGGATTGTCAGGAGATTTATTATCATAATTTGATTGACAGCTCAGTGAATGCCAATCAATGTAGCGGGGCCAGTAGGAAATAACACAGCTTGTTATAAGACAAGTGGAAAATGTATACTCTTTAAGATAAATACATAAATACAATAAATAAATAGGTTTACAAGTCAACAACAAACATAATCAACTACATTCATGGTAAAATGGACTGCATATACTGTATGTATATAGCACTTTTATCTAAAGCGCTTTACAATCGATACCTCTCATTCACACACATTCTCTCACACACACACACACACACACTCATCTCATACACCAATGGCAATAGGCTGCCATGCAAGACACCAATTGGCTCGTCAGGAGCACTTTGAGGTTGGGTATCGACACACTCAGGGCTGGCGATCGAACCGACTTCCAGATGACTGCTCTTACCTCCTGAGCTAATATAGCTAATATTATAAGTAAATAAGTAAATAAATAAATACTTAAGTAAAATAAAATAAATAAATAAAGAAAAAAGCAAGCATGCTCACATGGTCGGAGGGAAAGGCCTTGTCCTCGATCAGGATTTTGTGACGTTCAGCTGTCGGTCTGTAGAAGGACAGCTGTGTGGGGCGAAATGGCTCGAGATTACTCAAGAGACCAGAACTCAACCCAGAGCACTGGCAGCCCAAATCCCTTACCACGCCTTACCAGCAGCAGATGCAAATTAACCGTTAATCCGTTCATCAAGGCAACCTCTCCGGGCTTGGCGCCTGTTCAAAGGCAAGAAAAAAAGCAAGACATAATGGCTTGGCATGTTCCCTTATCCGGAGCTTAAATCTAAAGTGTTATCCATTTCACGACAAGCTGGATATTTACAGTGGGAGATTTGGGAAAAGGAATTTCCTTGAAGGTGCCCTGGGTCACTTGGTGATTGAACACGCACCCTTCTGGTTTCAGAAATGTTAAATTTCCACTGTGATTCACATTCAACCAAACAGGAAAGCAATATCGTAGTCAAGGGGAAGGTTTGGGCCAGTGTGTACTCTACAGTGTGCACCAAGTCTGTGCTATAGGAACGTGACTGGACTGCAACCTGGAATCAATAACAAGAGGGATTTCGTTGAAAGGCAGAGTTCAGTTTTTTAAAGGTCTGTCAAAACCCCAGGTAGAAGACTGAGTTTTGTATTGATTTTGTTTTTTAACCTGCAGTTCAAATGGTGAAACACGCTGAGAGTACCCATTTAATTGGACAAACTAATTGTGTTTTGATTACCGTTGTCAAAATGTTGTCAAATGTTCTGAGAACTGCTGCGCTGCCAACGTAGCAAATTGACATTGATGGCAGAAAAGAGTCTCGTAGCCCAGTATCTCGGGACCGTTCTGTAAACTGATGTTCATTCCAACCCAAAATAAATCAATTAGGACTGATTGAGCTGTCAATCAGATTTTGATCTAACACTTGACTTATCTCTTGGTAACCTGCTGCAAGTTATTTTTGCACAAGCAAAACACAACAGAGACTTTCATGTTATAAATCACTTAGAAGATGCTACAACTTATATCTTCACTGACTTATAAACATCAATTTTAATTGACATTAACCCTTTCGACTGATTAACCCTTTCAGCCACAAGAGTGCCATATGGCACTAAAGTGAAACTACTGTAAAATCCCAAGGGTACTCTATAGTCCTCTCGGCCTCATACCTTTTCAACCGATCAAAATGACCGCCAAAAACCCCTTGGGATTTGGGTGCAGCCACGTCAACTGAAAGGGTTCAATGAAATTGAAATGACGAGGTTGGGAAGGAACTACCTAATGGCTCAGTAGCACAAGAGTGGAGAATGAGACAGACTGCCAACCCTTTTGACACCTTCATTGAGGGAACTCAAACTCACCGACTACATTTGCCATAAGGTCCTCAAGTGTATTCTCTGCATAGGCCCAAGGTCGTCCCCCTTCCATGTGTCCATGGATCCCCCTGTTCAATGGCAAAACATGGACATGTCACTTTCCTCTATGTCATGATACATTTTCAAAAACAGCTTTCTTTGTTTCTTTTTCATGGGGTACCTGCCCCGCCCCCCCCCCCACCCCAAGCTCATTGACTACTCCAATCGGACCCCCACTCTGAGGACTGCTGCTCCTCCCCTGGTTCATACGCCTGCTTCGACAAATTGATCCCCCTCCCCTCTGAACTGCATACTCTACATCCATCCACATGGACTTCCTGGCTAGTTTAATACCTGAACCATTACGATTTCAACCAATAGGCCAGCGGAGGATGGGCATCCCCCTATAGCCGGGTTCCTCTCGAGATTTCTTTTTTTTCTTGCCACTATTTGAGGATTTTTCTCTCACTAGGGAGTCGTTTACCTCATATGCTATTTGGGGGCTTTAGGCTGCTATTTCCCATTTTTTCATCCCTTCTGTTACTATGTAAAGCATCTTTGGGACTGTCTGCTGTGAAATTGAATTGAATTGAATTGAAGGAAACATTGGCACAGAACATGTATTGTAAAACACCCTTCGTTTTTTAGATGTTTCTCCACTTATCTTTGGAATTGCACGTTGCTGCTTGCATTCATGCAAAGAGTAGAAAGCCACTACAAAGAAACCCCCAAAAAAACAGACCCTACAGGCCACACATAGTACTACAAGTGTGCCAGTGACTATATTACATACTACAGGCCACACAGTACTACAGGAGTGCCAGTAACTATTTTACACCCTACAGGTTAATCACAGTACTAAATGAGAGCCAATGATTATTTCACAGCCTACAGGCAACACAATAGTACAGGAGACTAGACTAGTGACCATAAGTTACAGAACACACATAGTACTACAGGAGAGTTAACCAAACCTACCACTACTGTAATAAAGATAATTCTGTCTGGCAACAGCAGATGTTCAGTCATAGTTAGTAATGACACAGACCTTACTGAAATGCAATGGCTAGGCTACAGGTCACAGCCAGTGGTCTTGGTAAGTGGTTCTACTAAAGATTTACAGTCTTCTTTCACATGAAAGATGTCGCTGGGGGGAGCCAAGGCACGTAGCAACTTACGTTTTGGCCCATTTGTCTAGCTCCTCGTCGATATACTTTCTGGCAGATTTTGGCTGCAGTCCGAGTGAGTTTCCCACAAAGTAAATGCAGTCCTTGGTGCCATCCACCAGTGAGAGGTCAGCTGTGAAGACATCAACAAAGCATCAGAGCATCTCAAAAAGTTTTTCAGGCTGAAGCCAGGTTAAACCAGGGATAGTCGTATCTGGTCCTCGGGGTCAGTAGTACTGCTGGTTTTCATTCCTCCAGTGTAATCACAGACCTTTCTAAACCTCACGCATTACTTGAGCGTGATTTCAGCCCAATTAGTGATATTATAGGACAAAGCACTATCACGTAGAATAGGGCTAGACCTTGAGGGCTAGATTTGAGTATCCCTGGGATCAACTGTTTCAACACTTCCTCAGAAAAAGAAAAAAGCATTGCAAGCCTTACCAAGGAGTGAAAAATATGTTCGAGCCATATGTTCTGCTGGTTTCCATCACAGATCAACTCATCGATTTACCAGGAGTCACAATTTTAATAAGCGGTCAAAGTGGCCTAGGACCCTAGGAGGGTTCCCTGGTTTACATTACACTTCCAATGGAGCCCTCTGATGTGTGCTGACGTGTAAAATTAATACTTAAACCAGTCTCTTGACATTTACAGTGCTGTGAAAAAGTATTTGCCTCCTTCCTGATTTCCTCCATTAGTGCATATTTGTCACACTGCAGATCTTCAGATCTTTAGACAAAATGTATGATTATTCACTTATCTAATGAAAATAATTTATCAAACACCCATATCACCCATATCAAAAAGCCTCCCTTAACCAAACTGAATTGATAATTTGATTCAGCTGATTGCAGCCAGCCCTGTTGAATCTAAACCTCACTCATACTGACCTTATCTATCAGTGAAGTAGTCACCACAAAGTTTCTACAAGCACACTATGCCTTGCTCAATAGAAATTCCATAAGGGATGAGAAACGACCCTTTGCCCCGACAAAGGTTATTGAACTCACAGGGGGACAGGTCACCAACTCTGGGGACCAGAAACTGTTTGCGCAGATGTTGCAATGGGTCCTGTTTGTCCAGGTACACGGCCACATCATGTGAAGTTGGAGTGCTACCCAGCTCTGCGGACACCCTCTCCAGAACCTTGTGCGTAGAATCAGAAGGGGAAGAGTCCATAGTGGTCACGGCTGAAAGCTGTAGAGATGAAAATGATTCAAACACTACAGCAATGCTCTCTAAACAGATCTGGGTGTTCTCAATAGGTAAAATATGACAATGTATTGATTTATTTGTTTATGTTTGTTTTGATTCAAGGTTGCCAACTCTCTGGCTTTTCAGGCTCTGTCCAACCACATCTCACATCAACTAAAAAAGCCTAACCGAGATCGATCAGCCGGCAAAGTCATGAGTAGTTAATACATAACTGCAGTTAATAACCACCTATCACAATCCGCGAACGCAATCTCATTCAAAATAACGTAACACACTCGTAAACATCGCACTCTGGACTTCCCCGAAACCCTTCCCAGAAGTTTCACTTCATTATTTCACTTCAAGAGAAATTAAAAAAAGGAAATGTGCAATCAAAATAAGGGACATACAGAGTCAAAACTGAGCTTTAAGTCATAAAGACAGTTTTTTTATTTTAGATCCTACCCCCTAAATTTCCGATTTCCGAAACGCTATTTAAGTTGCGCTATAACCTTTACGCTAACGTTCGTTCGAGTTTGTCATATCATATAATGTACAAACGTTCGTGAGCGTCATGTTGTTTTCCAACTGGTGGTATTTCAATTGAGAAGGACCTCTAACATAGTTATTTTGTTATACAGTGAATGAACATACCTTCCGTAGCTACAAACATTTAACAAGTAGGTGCTAAAATTAGTGGGTCGATTTGCAAAGTGGTAAAGAATTGTGACCTGTTAAGAAATTCAAATCCAACCCCGAATCCCGCTCCCATCTGTATAAACCGGGTTCCTATACGCAAATTAAGTACACTGGGCACACTACCAATACAGAAAGGTAAAATTGCAATACTTACGTCAGGGTTTTATTACAACTATCGCTTTCTTTTCCTTTTCAATTGGGAAGGGAGCAAATGTACACTAAACCGTTCTCGCTTTCCTCTGACAGTATATCCGGCAACTCTTTTGACGGACTCTAACTCACACATGCTAATAAAGTGACGCCATACGCTTATTTACATATTTATGATATTGCGTTCTCAGTGTGAATCTGTGTAGGCTACTGTTTTGCAAACAATGGCGTTCCATTTTCAAAAACAACTACATGACCATGGCTTATGACCATGTACTAGAACAAATGTCACTGAGTAAACGGGTTCAGAAGAATACTGTTGTCGTTTTTAGTTGATAGACTGGACTGTTCGTTGCAAACGTTAATGGCAGCTATTAGAAGATTCCCTTTATCTAGTTAACAAACAGTGCCACTTAGGCACTTAGGGTTATTGAGTAATGAATGCAGTATACTAAAGTTATATCAGGTTAGTTGTACTTTATTATAATGCTCAATATATTTGTCATCAACGTGCCAAACCCAGAAGAAGATGTTGTTTAATTTGAATTCGCCCACAACTTAAAATAATATAATTAGGGAAAATGCTGCATTGTGGTCCGTATTCACATTTTTGTGACCATGGTTGTTCACTATATTTTACGGTGCATTGTGCGATATTTCGAGTGCCCTCAAAATGTGAGTAAAATGAGATTTTTGAATTGGGAAAAAGATTGCTGACATCGAATCTAGTTTACTATTTAGTAAACTGTCTGGACACAGACAGGATATATTTCATAGTTTTTAAGTCGGCATAAAGTATTAGGCTGCTGACGATATTCTGAGGAAACCGTATGTACGAGGCATGTTCATTTTTGTGGCAGAGTGTGAAAAGGGGGTTTGTTTGCCGTGAGGGGCCCATGGCACCAGGGATTGAGATTCTCTTGTCGGAGGTATTGCAGTTTATTAAGCCTTTGCTGTCAAAAAGCAAATTCCCCATTGAAGTCCATTCCAAAATGTTTTACCGTGGCAAATTTATAGCTACTATTTTGGACAATTATAAAATTGAAATAAAAAACATCTTCACACTGAGCTAATTACTCTCATGGGACAGATTTTTTTCTGAGTTGTACAGAAGATGATATAAGATTTTTAAAATTCCTTTCTGTTTAGGTATCCTGTGCACTTGCTCTAGTTAACTAGCCCCAGTCTGCATGCTCTGGTGCCAAAAAGCCCCATAGTCAAACATGGCAGCCGCCATCAATTAGCCATTGTACAGCTCCAATAAGAATAAACCGAACTGGTAAGCGGAAGCTTATGTATCTCGATAGAAGGGCCAAAAGACCTAGCAGGCTGGTGTTCAGGAGCTCAATTGGAGCAGTTGAGCTGGTAAAGGCACGCATTTTGAATTTGTTTGACGGATTGGTTGGTTTATGACTTGAATTTGTTTTCGGTCAGATGTTTTAAACTTAATCCTTATGGATATACTAGTTTAATAAACGTATTTTAACATAATTTGAGATGAGTGTGCTTAAAGAGTTTTAACCAGTGGGTCTGTTCCCCAAATACAGATTAACAAGAGCCAACAACTGAGAGAGAATGTCAACACTTAGGCCAACACCTTGTCCCTCAATGGAAACAATGGACCAAATGGATTTGTTGCCAATTAAAACAATCACTGCAAGTTGGGAGGGGGTTGTCTGGTGAGAAACAAGGTGTGGGGTTAGATAGGGTGTAGGGGTGTGAACGATAACTGATTTGTAACCGGTTTAAAAAAAAAAAAAGGTGAAATGGTAAGCTCAGTTTAAAATAAATGCATGTTCATCACTAGGCATATTATTGCGGTTCTAAACTGGCAATCAACAAGCTTCAGTAGTTTGAGTAAGCATGCAAACACCACAGGGAAATGAATGCTCCAGTATTACAGTTAACAAATAATTTCTGTAACTGTTGGTTGACTTATGGCTCATTGTAATGTTATGTCCTTTCTTAAGGTTCGCAGAAGATCTGTGTTTATTCGTTGACACGCATATTCAAACTACCCGCAAACTGAACATAGGTTTCTATGCTGTATCTCCAAATAAACAAAGCAATACATTATTGGACAAATCTTTCACTAAATATTACAATACGCTGTCCACAAGCAATCGGCAGGCATTTCAGAGGGTTAAGAATGCAAACACTGCATGGAATTGAATGTTACAGTACTATAGTTGTCAAATATATTTTGTCTTTTTTTAATCTGTAGCTGTTAGTTCACTTATGGCTTATTGTATGGCATTGCTTCATCCGTGTTTATTCATTGACAAGCAAATTAAAACTAACTGCAAACTGAACTTCGCTTTTCACTATGCGGTATCTACATAAAAATAAATAAAGCAATGCAATTCTCCACTTTCAACCAAAAATGGACACGTTAATCTCACCACCACGACTGTCGCACGCCATATAAAATGCATTGGAATACAAAATGCAAGTTTACGTTACATTAAAATATATCAAATTGTACAGAGACCTGTATTGACAGGAAAGTGAAATCATTAGAGGTGACATGGCTCAGGCAGTAAGTAAGAGCAGTCGTCTGGCAGTCGTTGGCAGGGTTGCCAGTTCGATCCCCGCCTGGGCTGTGTCGAAGTGTCCCTGAGCAAGACACCTAACCCCCAAACGCTCCTGACGAGCTGGTCGGCACCTTGCTTGGCAGCCAATCGCTGTTGGTGTGTGAGTGTGTGTATGAATGGGTGAATGAGAAGCATCAATTGTACAGTGCTTTGGATAAAGGCTCTATATAAATGCCAACCATTTACCATTTACCATTAGACGAGTGGCCAATGGTAAAATGAACCCGTTGTTATATTCTATCAGCCAAATAATGCGTGACCACGGAATTTTGAGTGCACAACCCGGTCTGTGACAAATTTGTTCACAGCAGCATATTTACAGATTACATGCCAATCAAGTCTATCAGGCAGAAGCCATAGGGACGAGGGATGAAAACATGAAGAATTATAATCTTAACCGATGCATTTAAAAAAATGACACACGATCGATCAGTGGACGTAACCTACAGTGCCAATGTAAATAAAAATATTTAATTTGGCAGTTAGTGGTGGCACGGATGGTGCAGTGGGTAGCACTGCCGCCTCAGAGCAAGGAGGTCCTGGGTTCGAATCCCCGTCAGCCCGGGCCTCTCTGTGCAGAGTTTGCATGTTCTCCCCGTGTCTGTGTGGGTTTCCTCCGGGTACTCTGGTTTAATCCCACAGTCCAAAGACATGCACGTTAGGCTGATTGGAGAGTCTAAATTGCCCATAGGTATGAGTGTGTGAGTGACTGTACTTGACTTGGTTTTCCAACAGTGCTCATTCAACCTTTTTTTTCTTTCTTTTAGTTTCCCTCTGTTCAATGAGCACCCTTGCTCTGATGTGTTACTGGTGTCAAAATTATGTATATGGCAGTTTGTAGGAAAGGGGTGCACGTGTGTAGAAAGTTTTGGAAAGATGGGTGTGCACATTGTCTAAAGGCCAGGTTGCATGTTTTCACTGTGGGAGAAATCATGAAGTGGGGGCAAGGTAGTGTGAGAGGATGAAAAGTGAGGTGGAATGGACTAGAGCACAGAATAAAATGTCTTCTGCAGAAGCAACAAAGAGAGTGAGCACTGAAAAGGGAACTTGGAGGAAAGAGCAGGATAGAGATGGGATAATGGGAAAGGAACAAGTGAGATGTGATCATTAATGTGGATAGAAGGTTTTGCCATTTATTGTGAGGGTAAGTAATTGTGCCGGCGAAAATGAAACGAAATCGGAGAGGATCAGGATGGTGGTGGACACGGCTTGAGAGACCTTCGGTACAATGGATGTGAAGGGAGACGAGATTCAGGGAATCCTGTAAAAAGGGTTCCTTACTAATGCATTCAGTTGATGGAGGTAATGCGGGAATTTTGGACTGCCAAACGGTATAAAAAGCAGAAGAAGAATCCCTGGCTGCCTCTCTCCTCTCAGAGCAAACGCCGGCAGACGAGAGCACAGTGGAGGAGAAAAGCCATTAAACCACCACCTCGGACAGCAGTACCCCAGTCCGAGGCAGATGGGTAAGGGAGAGGGAGAGGGAGAGAGAGAGGCATCAGCCCCATAGTTAACACCATTGCCAAAGGGTCTGAGATCAATATTCAGCTAAAACTGTGGTTACCTGTCAGTCAGTCACTTTTCAAAAGGTCAGACAAGGCCAATGGAAGAAAAAAAAAAAAGGTTTATTGCCTCCAAAACATGAAAATAGGCATTGTGAAAGATAGTGATGTGCTATTCAGAGTAAAGTAGACTGAGGTGTTATCCTATGGGTAATGTGGTTTTATACAAAGGTTTATGCAATGTACTGTCCATACTAGGCCTGGAATTTTGTAGTTTTAGGCCACTTGAACTTTGGTGGAGACAATTTTGTGAGGGCAGAAAGGCCACAAACCAGGTCAAGTTAAAAAATATATATGATTTTGAAGTAGCTAATAGGCCAATTAATTTAACTGAATTTCTTTTTTATTTTAAAAAATCATTTATTATTTTATATATTGCAGTCCATAAGTATTTGGACAGGGACAATTTTTTCCCCCCCTCATGAGTCCAATCAGCGATCAGTCACTCTGTCAGTTCCAGTTTCGCGGTCATTTGTTCGTACACGCTCTGTCGCGGATCATTGGTTACGCATGCAGCACTTCAGTTGGTTGACCAATAAACATTTTTTAGGCCTTTTTCAGCTTTATTGGACAGTATAGTATAGAGAGACAGGAAGAATGGGAGCGAGAGAGAGGGAAAGACATGCGACAAATGTCAGACAGTCAGATTCGAACCATTGACGTCGCGGCTCGCAATGAGCATGCGGTCAGTGCTCTACAGGCTGTGCCAGCGAGACACCCCAACATTTTTTTAGAATCTCAACAGAAGCACTTCAGGGTTGGCGTTTTTGACAGGATATGAATAGAGGTGAAATTCCTGCCCTGGTACATAGTTACAAGTGTATTGCAATGGCAAACCATAGTGATTTTTTTAAAGACAGAAGTTAATTAATTAGAAAATGAAATGAGCTAAAATAACTAAGCACAAAATATACAATTTCTACACCTTTTGTGTACTGTACATTGAACTTGATGGAGGCTTGCTTGGAATGATAAGGTTGTTTGAATCTCCTTGAATTAGTGCAGGAAAATATACCTGTGTAACAAAAAACAGTTTAGCAAGTTGAGGTACAGTAAGTAGTTGTCGGGGAATTTAATAATGTAATGTCTTTTTGAAAAATGATGTTACACTATACTGCACAAGGAAGTATAAAAGGGGATTGTGGATTAAAGCACTATTATCCACAAAAACATTCTGAAGAAATTCACTTGATAATTCTAGGGTTGTACCAAGTAATTTGCATGCGGTCACATCTCTACTGGAAGCAAAATTGTTCCCTTTGAAATGACCACGAATGTGACAAACACCACCCCAGCTGCCTCTAACCTCTAATGCAGTAATGATCTGACAGCCAACCATGTGTGTTGAGTTACCTTTTGACATTTTTTTACATCAAACTGAATAATATTTACTCAGTTCTGTTCTGACAACATCGCATTCAATGCTGGAGGGATTTAAGTGTTGCTTTTCCTTGTGAATTAGATTAATACAGGCATTTAGCAGATGTTCTTCTCCATTAAAAAATATCTATATAATAAATATCTATAAAAATATGTATGTATATCTGGGTCCATCCATACAGATGAATGTTTACTGAAGCTTAAGTGTCACCCCCGTGTCCTTCCTGTGAATCAGGCCTGCGACCTTCAAGTTACAAGCCCCACTTCCTTAACCATTACACGACACTACCACTCCAGTGAAGCAGTGAATCCGCTATTCATTCCAGCCACCTACGACTATTCATTCCTATACTAAAAGACCAGAGAGCAGGTAATAAAGTTTATGAAGTGGACATGTCCCAAGGGAATTGAATGAAAGCAAATTTGTTGACGATGAGATAATGGCCTTGCCTTGAGCCTTCACCTCCTTGTCTTGGGGGATTTCTTAATAGCTTATTACGTTGCAGTCCACCATACATATTGTGTTCTTGGCTCTGTGGTGTTTTCTGAGTACATTGACATTTAATGGCTTCTTTTTTTTATGCGATTTGAGACCAGGTGTCTACTGTCTAGCTGTTGAGAATGCAGAGTGACACTTTCATTTATAACCTCGGTAGAGGAGCGATCCTGTCGGAGTGTAATTTGTTATTGTTTTCTCGCTTAGCAGATATCTGAATCCAGGCCCACTGTACTTTTTATTTTTTTTATTTTTTTTACATATTATCTGTTTATGGAGGTGTAAAACCTTGCTTGGGGTGCTGCAGTAGCTTCCCAATGCTATTGCATTACACAAATCTAAAATGAATGTGAACAGTCCGTGAATGTTGGACACAAAATACATTCATGAGAATGGCTGTGCAAACATACACTTATTTAGCTCATAGCAAATCACCTACACATTATTCTAGGCTTGTGCATGAAAAAAACATATTATAGACAGTAAACTCATGCGTGCACACATCTGTTTAGCTCATAGCATATCACGTATATATTATTTCAGGCCTGTGAATGAAAAACTGAAATTAATAGACCATATGATTATGTGTACATACATCTGTTCAGCTCATGGCAAATCACAAACACATTACCTGACGCTTACATAAAAAAAAACTACAGCGAGATGTGACTTTCTGCAAACCCATCAGTTCCACCATGCAGTAGTGTTATTCAATGATAAAAAACAATCAACTGTGACAGTGGCAGTATATATGGATACAATTGTTAATTTTCATGGTATTTTTGATATTGGCAAAAAAAATAAAGGAAAAAATGCAATTCACGCTTTTGGTGAAATTGGTAATACATAAATGCTTCAATTTTGACACAAAACATAAACGCTGTCAATTTGTTAATTATATAAAGTCATCAAGACAAAGAAAATATCTTGGAAGTGCTCACATGCTAAGAAATAATCAAACAAAGCGCATACATCATGTATATATCATAGTAAGCATTAGCAAGATGCTGAAAATGTTTTCTTCTGAAAACGAGTAGCGCATTATACAATAAATTAGGGCTGCATGGACTGTTTAGCATATAAAACATGTCAATCTCATAGCTGTAGATGCCTGACTCGGTGGTTAGTAAGGTAAAATACAGCTGGAGGGTTAAAGTGGACTGCATTTAGAAAGCACTTTTCCCAGCAACGAGAGCTACATAAAGCGCTTCACAATAAATGTCACTCATTCTCACACCAGTGGCAAAAGGCTGCCAGGCACCAACCAGCTCGTTGGGAGCAATTGGGGGTTAGATGTCTTGCTCAGGGACAGTTTGACACACGGTGTAAAAATTGACCCAGGACCATATGTAACTGATGTAACCGACAACAAGGAAGTTTAAGCAAGGTACCTTAAGTGAATCAGTAACATCCACTGTAGGGTGTAAACGGATAGTTTGTGAAACATCACACACAACCTTGTTAAAGCTATCTGAATAATATGCCAGAACACACTAGGAAAAAGGCTGTTGTGGGATGCTGGGTTGTTTAAAATATGTGCGCTTCAGCAGACTGAGCAGTCTGAGAGATGGCTTCTGTCTCTCGTGGTGAGCTGCAGCGGAAGGGGTCAGTCATCGATTCCCCTGTTATCTCCGGAAAGCCACTAACAAGGTATGCGCAGTTTCCCCTGGCGTTAGAAACCTATGCTGGGTCCCCAGCATCCGTGCCATCTTCAGGGAGGACTGTGCACAACAAAGGAAATGCATTATTTCTGAACTAAATATTTATGCCATCTTTCAAAGTCCCGAAGTTAGTGTGGGCCTGCTGAGCTGGAGAACTGTTCAACTGCAGCCTTGACTGAAACACTGCAGGCTGAAGCCTTCCCATTCCTGGAGGATATCATGGTCAGCCGTATGCTACCCAACACAGCCAAACTGGTTTTGTCATGACTACACTTCAGTAAGACCATCAGTAGGGTTTCGTTTGGATTTTATCGATTCCGATTCTTGAATCGCTTATTGAATCCCAGTTCCGATTCTTAATGAAGAAATGAAGCGAAGACTACCGTTGTTATCAGCAGATTTATGCTGCTACACAATGTAAATGGTCGATTAAGACAGGATGATGTGGAGTTTATTTTCATTTTGGTTAAAAAATGGAAAATTAAGAAAAATAATGGACTTTCCCTATCCGGTGGTCTGGGAATGAACTGGAGGAGCTGGGCTGCGTAAAGGTTGGATGTGCACTGTGGGCATTATTGTACGTTACCTTAGTGAATCTGGGGTTTTGGGATAGAGACTGGGGAGGTCCAAAATGGTGCAACACTGAAGGTTTACACCGTACTTTAAATGTTTTGACATGCTAGAGGTGTTTCCTTATACAAAATTAATGGACCGCACTGAATACATTTTGCTGTGTCTATTACTATTTTTTATGGTGAAGCTTAGTCACACTTTGGGCTGTTTACTCCAGTCATCCATGTTGTAAACAACAGTCTGTGATGCACAATCTAACAAGGAAACGTGTATGTTAGAGCAGCAGATCTTGATAGTTAACTTAAACTTTTTTAATGCTCGCTGTATTTCACTTGTTTTGTTAATGCAACTGAAAATATACTTTTAGGATTTGATTAGGACTTTGAAACTTACAAATTCAAATTTCTTGCAAATTTGGAACTAACAGAAACCATCAGGCACAGTAAAACTGGTTTTACAATTTAAGAAGGATTTAAGGAGGGGCGCACTGTTAGTAAATCTAAGTTTTACCAGGAACCAGTAAGATGACCGTTGTCACAGGAAGAAGCAGATCCGATGTTCGTCATTAGAAAACAGGAAAGTTTATTACAATCAGGAAAATGTTCCAAAGAGCAATGGTGTTTGGGATGTTGTAAAGGATGACATTTGCATATATTCAAATATGCAGTAAGTGCATCATTCTGACCAGGTGTTTAGTATCGCTGCGGGTTTTCCTCTTGACACGGTAACGTAGATTTTTTTTAAATTGCTCATTTGAACAGCAAGGGTTAGGGCTTGAGCCAGGTTGTTTGTCTATTACCTGTTAATCACTTCTACTGGTTGCATACCTGTAGAGTGATTGAACATTTGTCTTAGGTAACTTAAATAGCTGTGGAATTTATCAGTAGATTAGCTTTGATTTGGTATTGCTTGTGAGCAATTGTAGGCCATTTAAATAGGCGTGTCAGAGCGACGCGTCGCTCCGTCCCCGTTTGTGATGTTATGTTTCTCCCCATCCCAGTCTGCTCTCTCCCTCGAAGACCCCCCCTGCGACGTGGGCCTCCACGGCGTCGGAACCCCTCAAACCTCAGCTATCCCCCGCTGACCCCCTGTGAGGACTTTGCTGTCACAGGGGGACTATGGAACTGCCAGTCTGCCACTCGGAAGGCTGACTTCATCCCTGCGTATGCCTCCCTCCAGTCCCTACAATTCCTTGCCCTAACTGAGACCTGGATCACACCTGACAACACCGCCACTCCCGCTGCCCTCTCATCCTCCTTCTCCTTCTCGCACACTCCCCGGCCTTCCGGCCGTGGCGGTGGTACTGGTCTTTTAATTTCCCCCTCGTGGAAATTCTCTGTTCTCCCCCTCTCTGACCTGTCCATATCCACTTTTGAATTCCATTCTGTTGCAGTATCCTACCCTACTAACCTTTTCATTGCAGTTATCTACCGTCCTCCAGGGCCCCTGGGAAACTTCCTTGATGAGCTAGACACCCTTCTCAGCTCCTTCCCTGAGGATGGCACCCCACTGATTCTCCTTGGAGACTTCAACATCCACCTAGAAGCCTCCCAGTCTGCTGCCTTCCTACCGCTAATCCACTCCTTCGGCCTCTCCCTGCAACACTCTCCTCCAACCCACAAGGCGGGCAATGTCCTAGACCTTGTCTTTGTAAGGAACTGCTCATGCTCCAATTTCACGGTTACCCCTCTGCATACATCTGATCACCACTTCATCTCATTCTCCCTCCCTCTTCCTCCCCATCCTCCTCCCCCTCCTCCCTCCCACACTTCCTCAGCCCGCCGTAACCTCCGCTCCCTCTCACCCTCTTCCTTTGCCAGCACCGTCACCGCCTCACTCCCCCCTCTCGAATCCTTCTCCAAACTCCCCGCTGACTCTGCATCTGCCACCCTCCTTTCATCTCTCTCCTCCGCCTTTGACTCTCTCTGTCCCCCTGTCTCAAAGCCACCTCGCACATCCCCTCCCAGTCCTTGGATATCTGACACCCTCCGTACCTCCAGGGCCAGCCTCCGCGCAGCGGAGAGGAAGTGGGGGAAATCCAGAGACGCTTCCGACCTCATGACTTACCAGTCTCTCCTGGCGGCATTCTCTTCCGATGTCACTGCCGCCAAAGCAAAATACTATCAAACGCAAATTCAGAACTCTGCTTCTAACCCCCGGAAACTTTTCTCCATTTTCTCCTCTCTCCTCAACGCACCGCCTCCTCCTCCTCAGTCCTCCTTCGCTGCTGATGACTTTGCTGATTTCTTCGATGAGAAGGTCGCAGTCATCCGCAGATCCTTTACAACCGCCGCCCCCCTCACTGTGCCCTTCCCCCCCTCTAGGCCCATCCCTTCCTTTTCCACTTTCTCCCCCCTTACAGACTCTGATGTTTCTCAACTCCTGCTCCGCCACCGCCCTACAACCTGTGCCCTTGACCCTATCCCCTCTTCTCTTCTCCAAACTATCACACCTGACATTCTCCCATTTGTCACCTCCCTTGTCAACTCCTCCCTGTCTTCCGGCTGTTTTCCGGCATCCTCCAAGAGGGCCCACATCACTCCGCTGCTAAAAAAGCCTACCCTGGATCCCTCCATCATCCAGAACTACCGCCCGGTATCTCTTCTTCCTTTCCTTTCTAAAACTATAGAACGAGCCGCTTCTACTCAACTTTCTTCCTTCTTTTCTAACAACAACCTGCTAGACCCCCATCAGTCTGGCTTCAGATCGGGCCACTCGACAGAGACTGCGCTCCTCTCCGTCAGTGAGTCACTTCATGCCGCACGAGCAGCCTCCCTCTCCTCTGTCCTCATTCTTCTAGATCTCTCTGCTGCCTTCGACACTGTGGATCACTCCATCCTCCTGTCTGCCCTGTCAGCAACGGGCATCTGTGGCACAGCCCTGGACTGGATTGAGTCCTACCTCTCTGGTCGCTCCTTCCAGGTTGCCTGGGCTGGTTCGGTATCGACACCTCGGCCCCTCGCCACAGGAGTTCCCCAGGGCTCAGTCCTTGGCCCGCTTCTTTTTTCTCTCTACACTCGCTCCCTTGGCCCTGTGATCACTGCACATGGGCTATCCTACCACTGCTATGCGGACGATACCCAACTCTTCGTCTCGTTCCCGCCGTCTGATACGCAGGTTTCAGCCCGTATCTCTGCTTGCCTGAGGGACATCCAGAGCTGGATGGACAACCACCATCTAAAGCTCAACCCAGGTAAAACTGAAATGATATTCATCCCTGCTAATACCTCTCCCCATCTGGATCTCTCCATTTCCCTCGGGGATACCACACTCACGCCGTCACCCAGTGCAAGGAACCTCGGCGTGGTGATGGACAGCAGACTGTCCCTTTCCGAGAACATTGCGGCGGTGACCCGGTCTTGCAGGTTCTTCCTATACAACATACGGAGAATCCGCCCCTTTCTCACCCCCTACTCGACCCAGCTCCTGGTCCAAGCGATGGTTCTGTCCCGCCTGGACTACTGCAATTCCCTCTTGGCTGGCCTCCCAGCGTCTGCCATCAGACCCCTCCAACTCATCCAGAATGCAGCAGCTCGTCTGGTCTTCAACCTTCCCAAATACTCACACGTCACCCCCCTGCTTACTTCCCTCCACTGGCTGCCTGTCATGGCTCGCATCAAATTCAAAACATTGGTGCTAGCCTTCCAAGCAGTTAAAGGGTCTTCCCCAGCTTATCTGCAAAAAATCATCAGACCCTACACCCCTGCCAGACCTCTTCGTTCAGCCTCCACAGGCCGCTTGGCACCTCCCCCTCTCAGAACCTCCACCTCACGCTCACGACTACTGTCTGTTCTGGCTCCACGGTGGTGGAACGAACTCCCCGTTGAGGTCAGAACTATAGAATCCCTCCCCACCTTCAAGCGCAAGCTGAAGACACACCTCTTCAAACAGCACCTCTCCCCATCCCTCCCTACCTCCCTGTGAACCTTAATTGTTGTCTCTGTGACTTGTGTATCAGTATTTTAGTTGGCTAGGTAAGCAGTGTTTGGATAGTTAACTTTGGTGACTTTTGCTCTGTTTGTTTGTTTGTTCAAAAAAAAAAAAAAAAAAAAAAAAAAAATGGCCCTTGTCCTTATCTTTGTTGTACAGGTAGCAGTTGAAATTGTACTTACCTCTAGGGTCTTTCAGCGAACTTATCCCTGGTTATGGGTATGCACTTTGTTGTACGTCGCTCTGGATAAGAGCGTCTGCCAAATGCCAATAATGTAATGTAATGTAATGTAATGTAAATGTCTACAAATCCAAGTGGTAAGGAATTGCGCCTATCCCAAACACCTCGGATTGGGCCATTCAAATCCTTAATGGTTGCGAGGCCTTGCCCCGCTCCCCCCTGGATTCCAGTGGAAAATCCCCAGAGGGGGAACCTTGAAACTGATAGCGGTCATTATCACATGTGAAGTGGTCCAATACACAAATTCATCTGTCTCCCAACAACACATAACACATACTTACATTTCAGGTACATGTTGGCACTCATAGCTAGTGTGGTTTACTCTAAAAACAGACACACAGAGACACTATATTTCAGGGTATGTGTTTAAGGATTGTGGTGTTTGCTGTTCACCATTCTTTGCCTGTGGATATCTAAGTCTAATTATCCTTTCATTGGTTTAATCCTACCGGTTTGTCTGGTTTTGTACAGAGAACTTACCTTTGTACATTTGAGTAAGGTTGAAATAATGAGGTATTAGAATGGAATCTGACACTCTCAGTCATCTGAGCACTATGGCACTGGTAATTCGAGACTCGGTTAATCTGAGACCAAATCGATAGCGACCTAAAGCAGCTCTGTGTTTTTTACCTGGATTGATGCAAGTATAGAAATGTGTTAACTCTGGGGTATAATACCATAGGTGAGCATAGCATCAGAGCACTTTCACTTTGGAGATTAGCCTCAGGTTTACATAAAATGGGTCCAGGTTTCCACTTATCCTTCTGAATTTGGGGCCCATCTTATACTGTATAAACCTAAGGCTATTCACTGAAGAGAAAGTATCTATAGTAATCACACTGTGTTTGTGCTGTAAGAAACTGCCAATGAAACGGTAAATTTACTTGTAGTGCAACCTTAGGAGGGTTATTCAGAACTTACTTGGCCTGTACTTTACCATTTTCTATGTTTATCTATTTATTTTATGGATCTAGTCAATGCATTATGGGTACCTAAGTTTTACATTTAAAGTTACAGAAACATGCAGAGCCCTGTAATCCTATGCCTAACAGTGTGTCAGTGTTGTATTCTGTAATTGTATGTTTTTGCAGAAGTGATGGTCATCAAAGCTTTACTGTCAAAGGTCGATACATGGGTGGTCAAAAAACACCCCTCCCCACACACACACACACACACACAAGCACACACCACATTGAATTTTTCCTTTTGTTTCCTTGTCCGCTGTATCTTCTGAATACTGAAAGAATAGACCAACGCACATGAAATATGAGGTCTTTACATCATGCACGGTGCCTTTTACGCACACCAGGAGAGTAGAATCCCAGCGAACGTGTTTGTTATTTGGATGGTAATTAGCATCCTGTAATTTGCATTGAATTCAGATGGAGTCAACAATGTTCTATTCTTAGCCGCTGCAGAGGTAGGAACAAAAGGTGGTAAACTAGCGAAACACTCACCTCAGCAATTCGCGCGATTAGAGATAAAGACGGGAAAGAAAGCGCGTTAATCAATGGAAATGGGCCAAGTGCAGTTTCACCAGGAAAGCGATGCGCATCCAGTTAAGCGTGTAACAACAGTGGCTCTCTGTGTATTTTTTTTACTCGTCTCTTCTGGATTCAGGTGCTGTAGCCAGGTCTTACAGTGCGCGGCTCCATGGCAGCCGGCTACTTTTCAAATTATGCGCAAGTCGGGAAGCCCCAGGTCGGAAACCCACAACAATTCCTGTGTGGGCTAATTATTCCAGCTCATTTCCTCATTAGAGCCTTTAGAAAAAAAGAAACGAGCCGTGCAAACATCTGCATGCCTTCTCATTACCTGAAGAGGCATCGAGGCCAAATACACACAGGCGGCAGGTAATGAGGTGCCTTCACCGGGCCGGACCGAAACGTGGCATCGATTGCCACGGCGGCGGTGTTAGCGCACGGCGCAGGAGCCATTTTGAAAAACAGGTGGGACTGGATAGAGAAGAAAACCCCTGAAGGAGGTGCACACGTCTTGCGACTGACATCAGGATTTTAATTTTATTTCTTGTTAAGGAGCACCCGAGAGATGAGAACCGGCACAAACTTTTCACCTCCTGCAATGCTGAACTTGGTTCAGGTGAGCTGGGGCCTACTGGTTGGCTGAAGTCACTGCTCCTCTGTTGAGGAAGGGCCCCATGGTCTGGCGTCAAATCCGGCCCATTGACATTGCCAACCAGAAACATTAGCAATAGACACTAATGTGAACATTAGATGCAAATCTATGGGTTGGCGAGGCTAGTGGGGTCATGTCGGGGTATCATTCAAGATGTAATTATCTTGTTTTTGCCCCTGACAATTTTCTTGTCAAGCCAGTCTCACCTAATCATTGCTAGCCACTAAGAGAAAACGGGGGATCTAGATGCCTGCACACATAATATCTCCAAAAATAAACACGGGAGACATCATTAGTCTGGACTCTGGCACAACAGTGCCATGGGCATATGTGTGCGCTGCTTCTACAAAGTTTGGACGGAATTTCTGAAATGACGCTGTATATTTGCCAGGGATTTTTTTTTTGAGGTCTGTTGGAATCAGTCCCAGGAGTGGTGTCAGTGCAAATAAATGCTTCCAACTGAACACTCTCTCTCTCTCTCTCTTCCCCTTTATAGCAAGGCCAGAGAAACGATCGGAAACAGCTATGAAACTGATAAAAAGATGTATTAGCACAGCTATTTTTCCATCCACCTAGTCACCAGCCAAATGAACGTTGCGCGTGCCAATTCTTTGTAGCGTATTCATCTCAGTTGTGAAGATTACTGTAAAAATTGATTCAATTTCTGCCATTAGGATAGTATTTGCATAGCTCACACATTAAGACAAGTAGCATTGAGACGGTAGCAACGGCGTGTGCAGGTGGCAGCGCAGAACACGACCATCAATAGAAAGAGGCTGGCAAACCACCACGTTCACATTAAAAGCAAAGGCTGTTCATTTTTTTCCTTTCAGAATGTTTATGGCAACTTGGATGAAAGAAGCAAAGTGCACTTTCTTGCACGAGCAGCAGTTCCTGTGACCCGAAGGCAATTTCCAATGAAGTAATATAAAGGGCTGTTTCAAATCGGCGACGATAATACAAGCTTTACCCATTGAGTCGGCTCCAAATACCGTCTAATTACAGCAATGCATTGTCTGTCATCTCTTTGTTTTCACCCCGTTCTATTTTTTTCTACGTAATTAGTCTTATAAATAATGCTGAAAACTGGTTTCCAAGCGTAAATCTTCCAGTCATAGCCAGAATTATTAATTCCCCACCTGCAGATGTTTTCTTTTTGTTTTTATTTTTGCTTTTTTTCCAACATGCATTAAAAGCTGAAACATGAACTATCAAATGAAGTGTACCAGCGAGCATGATGCCTTTGTGATGCATCTCTTCGGGGGAGGAAACTAACTGTATCCTATAATGGGCAATTGCTGTTCAGGGTCCCTGTGCCCATAACTGAAGAATGCAAGCCTGCTTGGCTCTTAATAAAGAGCCGCAGAATTGCTTCTCTTTAACTGAGACTTCATTTAGATGAATCTTACCATAGCTTGCCAGGTGGAAAATAGGGCATGGAACTCATACCCCCCACCCTGATCAGGATTCCCCTGAGATGGGATGACATATCACAGACCTGACTTGCTACCTTTGCTCATATGGGTGGCCATATACTATTTTTTGTTAAACCTTGTGTTGTCTTAAGGGTAAAAAGTGAGCCGCCATTATGTTTAACAGCAGAAAAAAAAACCTAAATGATTTTCATTCAATTTCATGACAAAGTTTGTGATGAGTGACAGGTTGTTTCTTCATGCAAAATAGATTTGGGATTTAAATTAGGCTGCTTTATTTTAGGGGTTTACTGATGGCAGGTCATTTCTGACCCTTCAGAGTATACAGAATTTTAAGACTACCCAAGGTTTAACCTTGAAAACACCAACTGAAATGTCCATGCTATATTTAATTCACATTTAATTCACATTCTATCATTATTATTATTAATAATAATAATAATAATAATAATAATAATAATAATAAATTAATAATAATAATAATAATAATAATAATAATAATAATAATAATAATAATAGGCGGCACGGATGGTGCAGTGGGTAGCACTGCCACCTCACAGCAAGGAGGTCCTGGGTTTGAATTCCCGTCGGCCGGGGCCTCTCTGTTCAGAGTTTGCATGTTCTCCCCGTGTCTGCGTGGGTTTCCTCTGGGTACTCCGGTTTCCTCCCACAGTCCAAAGACATCCAGGTTAGGCTGATTGGTGAGTCCAAATTGCCCATAGGTATGAGTGTGTGAGTGAATGGTGTGTGTGCCCTGCGATGGACTGGTGACCTGTCCAGGGTGTATTCCTGCCTTTCACCCAATGTATGCTGGGATAGGCTCCAGTCCCCCTGCGACCCTGTTCAGGATAAGCGGGTTAGGATAATGAATTAATAATAATAATAACAATAATATTAGTAAATACAATTAATATCTATGATAAAATTGTGCCCCTGACCATCGACTGATTTGTGGCTGTTTGGTTTTCATCAGAACACCAGCACTTCATGTTTGTTATCATTTTATTTATTGAAATACCAATACCGCACTTCCATTAATAATAAGTTACAGTGTACACAGTGTTTTCAGAGAAGTGATGCTCGCTTGCTGACTTGAATTCCTTTTCAATCCTTAATATCTCAAATGTTATTGTAGCTCACAAAGAGATGTCAACACTTTCAAGAGTTTGAATCCCGTCTTTCACCTACTAGACCATTGACCATCTCACTAGTAAAGTTAATTATAACTGGAATGGACTATTCAAAAACCAGGTTCTACCAGAGTTCAATGGCCTTGTGGTCTAAGGTCTAAAATCAGGGACTTGCAGCAGTACGAAATATACTCTTCTTTAACCCCTTAACTCTCACCGGCCCAGGGCTCACAGTTATATCTGTATAACCTATTTTAAGATGCTATTTCTTTAGCAAAATAAGTTCCTCATTTTGTAACATTTGTAACATTTTGTGGGCGGTAAAACAAGTGTGGGGGGACCTCACCTTCTCTGCATTTTGAAAATCCACATACTACAAGAAATAATGTCAGTGTCCTTTTCACAACAAGTGAAATGCATAATAGTTCCTCATGCTAAAAATGTTCTAACTCAGAGAAACGTTGATAGAATGTCCATCATTTAATTTGAATTTCTCTGGAGGTATTATCATTGTTTTGCTGTTGTATACTTCTACAAAAGTACTTGTATGTAGAGAGAGTTTGAATAGGCTCTCTCGAACAGGATGAGCCCAAGTACAACCATCTTTGACCAGTATTTGTCATTTGTAATGAAAATTCTGTATAACTTCAGCTCATCAAAGGACTGACTATGGGCATTTTATTGAACTGAAGACTAAAAAGCATTTTGGCTAATGACATTACAATTCAAACGGTGTATAATTTGTTAGGCTTGCATAAAACAACACAGCATTTTGCCTGCATAATGAAACTCGTATTTTCAATACGCACCCAGTCTGTTGTGCTTTGGCAAAAACAGTTCTGGTGATTTTATGCCAAAAAAGGTTGACATTTTACAACAAAAATTTTTTTGCAATGCCTACATCTAAATAGAGGACTTCCTTTGGAGGAGTTCCAATGAATCTCTCGAATTAATATGAATCAGGAAGACAGTGAAAACACCATTGATAACACAATAGAGAGCATTTTCAGTGACGTGACCCCATTTTATATCGCTGAGCATCTAAATACATTCTCAAAGTATTTGATTATTTTCCATATGCTTATAAATAAGGAGCCACCTTTCTTTTGAATAATGAATAGCATATGAAAGTATGGAATGTATTTGACTTGTTTATGGGGTTTGGATATTTTACAAAAACGTCAATCAATGGACCACAATTAATATATTAGTATACAAGATGG
Source organism: Conger conger (assembly GCF_963514075.1). Classification (NCBI taxonomy): domain Eukaryota; kingdom Metazoa; phylum Chordata; class Actinopteri; order Anguilliformes; family Congridae; genus Conger; species Conger conger. Next base: position 60,757,188 of record NC_083762.1, read on the forward strand.
TGTTATTGTGATTATTGTACTTATTTTTTATGATCATCTCGACCTATTGCTGTCTGAGGATTAGGGATGTGTATTGTTAGGATTTTATTGATACCGATGCCGGTATTTATCGATACTCTTATCGATACCATGGCGTGTAATTTAGTGTATAAAATAAAGACGTTACAAGATGGTAAAAGATTAAATCGTTTTTTATTACCACAAGGGGGGTAACACCAGCAACATCATTAAACAACTTACAGCACCTGCCTTTTAAGCCCTTAGCAAGTCAACATTGCGAGGGCGAGGTATGTCAAAAAAACAAGCAGGCAGCTCCATACAGCCTTAAAGGTAACTGTCAATATGATAATGCTTCACAGAACAGAAGCTTAACTTAAAATTACAAATGCTTCTCAGAATAGCTTGATAAAATTCATTACTGCACCCAGGGCAATACAAAAAGTGTCCCCCTTGCCTCGCTTTTTAGGTTGGAGGTTCCTTATTTTCAATCGAGACAGTGATTATCAGCTAATCTTTTTAACTAAAGCGAATGAGACGTAATGTCGAATTCCATACCAACCATTCCAGTGATGTCACGCTATACACTCGGATAAAATGGCGCTGCGCATGTTTTAAAAAAGGGTAATTTAATTACTTATTATTTTTAATCCAGCTTTACTGGCAGTCTTAAACCTTTAAGGATGTATATATTGGGAATCAATCTTGTAAATTATGCCAACTTAATCTAGTATTTCACTTCCCCTTTACTCACTGTGACTTGATGAAGAAGCGCTGTCGGAGTCTGCCTGCACGGAGGAGGGCACGGTGTTGTTAGCGTCTGCCGGGTTGCTAACTTTATGGGTAGACTGCAAGTGTTTCATGATGTTGCTGGTGTTACCCCCCTTTGACGCAACTACTTTCTTGCATATATTGCATTGAGCCGAGGATTCATTGAGTTTGATGAAGTGAGCCCATACCTTGGAGCGCTTAGCTCTTATGGCCGACATATTGACTACTAGAGAAAACAACGGGGCGCTGCGTCATAACCTGTCGACGGCGGCAGTGTCATAATTACGCGACGGTTAGGTAGACTCTTAAAAAATACCGAAAACAGTATCATTTGTCCAGAATCTTTAGCGGTACTCTGGTACCAACCAATTAGGAACTGGTACCAAAAAATACCGGTTTGGGACAGAGAGGTGGGGGGGTGACAGGTGGGGGAAAATGCACATCCTTTTCAGTGTGTATGAGCTTCCATAGAGTAAAAAAAAAGACTCTTGGAAAACAACCCCCAAAGAATTACCTTTCAGAAGAGACCAGGACTATGCCTCAAAAGGTTTGAAGAATTGTAATGATTTCATTTTTGGTATGTCATTTTTAAGACTGTGTCAAGAAGGGATGATACTTAAGGAGTTAAGTTTCATTCAAATTAAGCAAACATTTCAATCGAAAAATATAAAGACATGGATGTAACAAACTGAAGTAAAATATTTTTGGTGTATCATTTTAGGTCTATTTTCAGTGTAATAGTGGTTCTGTTTAAAATATTCCCTCATGAATAGATAAATGCAAAAACATGTAATTATACCTGGCCTTAATGTCACATTAAAAAAATAAATAAAAAGAAGGTTTTTTGGTTGCCTTAATAACATTCCAGGTGAATGTTTAAAAAATGAATGTGTTGCTCCTGTTTGCTAACCGTTTGCTAACTTTTCATTCATAATTATTCGGCAAATTCTTTGAAAGGTCAATCTACAGTAAACTGGTGGAATCAACCAACAAGGCAAAACAAACTATATCGGATCTAAATGGTAAATGGTTGCCTTTATCCAAAGCGCTGTACAATTGATGCTTCTCATTCACCCATTCATACACACACTCACACACCGACAGCGACTGGCTGCCATGCAAGGCACCGACCAGCTCGTCAGGAGCATTTGGGGGTTAGGTGTCTTGCTCAGGGACACTTTGACACAGCCCGGGCGGGGGATATAACCGGCAACCCTCTGACTGCCAGACTACTGCTCTTACTGCCTGAGCCATGTCACCTCGGATCTCAAGATTAAATGAATTAACAAGCCGACAATTACAATTATGAATGCAAATCGTACATTCTTTATTGAATGTAGGCTCACTACTTCTAATTTACAAAACAGGAGACATTAGACAAGACATTAAACTGTAAATACCAGAAAAGAGAGAGAGAGACAAACAAATAATCCAGGCCTTGCCAGAGTACTACCCCTGGAAACAGCCTTAAAAAATCCTTCTCCTCCAAAGATCCAAATTCTAAAACACAAGCCTGTTCCTGCAGCCATCTTAAATACCTTAGCCAGGCTACCCAAGGATTCTTGCTCCTGATTGGGTGATGCTGAGTTAATTTATGACCAAAACTGGTTCATCTAAGAGGACAATGTACGTATTACTTCATTTGATCTTATATTGTTGCATAAACGTGTTAGGAGGTATTCCTGCTTGAATACCGTAAAAGAAAGCTATATATTTTTACTTCTGCTTCCAACAACAGATAGACAAATAATTATTAAAGGTGGCAGTCACAATCTCCATCTACATATTCCATATAATAAAATGAAATAGATTTCAACTGTCCAGTTTCACCAATTATTATAGATATAGGTATTCAATGAATGATTTCAATTGAATATTAGAGATTGCATTCAAACTTAAAGTGGGGGAAAAGGACATTCTGGCCAGGCCCTGCCCTTGTTCTGGTGTTTCTTCAGTGACAAACTATGCAGGAGGTCAGGTCCACAGATTGCAGGCCTAGATTCAGGTCATCTGCATTGTTAGAAGCAATATAATCTTGCCCCATCCAATTACCCTGGTCCTCTCTCTAAGGCCATAAACACAACATATCTTACATAGCATATCCCTTTCTTGAAATAACTGCATCAAGCCTGCAACCCATTGTCATCACCAAACTATTCCATTCTTCTTTCTTTTGTGATGCTTTTCCAGGCTTTTACCATAGCCTCTTTCAGATGTTGTTTTACTCTTCAATCTCCTCTTCAGGAGGTGAAGGGTGAAGGTCTGGTGATTGACTTGGCCACTCTAAAACATTCTACTTTTTCTCCCTAATGAAGTCCTTTGTTGTGTTGGTAGTGTGTTTTGGTCATTGTCTTGCTGCATGATTCGTAAGTTGGCAGAGAGAATGTTTTTGTAGACTTCTGAATTAATTCTGTTGCTACCATCATGAGTTACATCATCAATAAGGATTAGTGAGCCCACTCCAGAAGCAGCCATGCAAGCCCAGGCCATGACACTTCCTCCACTGTGCTTCACTGATGAGCTTGTATGTTTTGGATCATGAGCAGATCCCTTCTTTCTCCACTTTGGCCTTTCCATCACTTTGGTAGAGGTTAATCTTGGTCTCATCAGTCCATAAAACTTTGTTCCAGAACTTTTGTGGCTCATCTCTGTACTTCTTTGCAAATTGTAATCTTGCATTCCGATTCTTACTGCTGATGAGTGGTTGCATCTTGTGGTATAGCCTCTATATTGCTGCTCTCTTAAGTCTTCTTCTTACAGTTGATTGAGATACTTTCACCCCTGCCCTGTGGAGATTGTTTATGTGTCACTGACTGATGTTTCCGGTTTTTTTTTCACAAGCCCTCACAATGTTTCTGTCATCAACTGCTGTTGTTTTCCTTAGTCGACCTGTTCGATGTCTGTTAGCTCAGTACACCAGCAGTTGCTTTATTTTTTGTTCCACAATGTGGTACTAGCTATCCCCAATGCTTAATAATAATAAAGTTCTCAGTGAGTGTTTCGTTTTTACTTTTTGGCCATTTCTGGATAATGTTTAAATTACAAACGACAGTAAACTTTATACTGTAGGCTCAATGGATTAAACCTTTCGTATATCCTGTCAGCAGGCTGTCTCAGGTGTCTCAGTTCAATATGCATTTTCAATCTAAAATGTTTAAGGTCCTTTTATTATGCAATTAATACAGCAGACCTACACAACAGCATACATTGTATTGGTGAAAAACTAAGATATTATCATCCACCAACACTGTATGTGCCAAGGAGGGGGCGGTTGCTGAAATAGGCCTACGCTTCAGGAGGAAAGGCAGGTACAGTCTGGGGTGGGTGGATAAAATGGAAAACCTCCCCAGCCATTTAAATCCTTTATATGAAATCAATCACATTACAGAGCGCTTATGCCATAACAGTCGAAGAGTTATAATAGTGATTAGATAAAATCTGCCTCAGTTGATGTTGGGAAGCGCATAGCACAACGAAACTATGCCAGATCTGCAGCATATATCCATGTCCATTCTAATTGTCGTAGGAGCAGTTTTTTTGTCCATTGGCATGTCATGTAGTCAATTTCCTTGTATGTTAAAGCTGCACTAGCCAACTTTCTTATGGAGGGAACTGTTTATTCTACTATTGGAGCTCTATCTAACTCTCCTTTCTTTTTTTGGCAGTAAACGTTGATGGTGATGCAGGACCATGTACAAAAATGTGAATGCTCAAGGCTCATTGTTGATTGGTTTACAATATTAACTAGCCTATCTCTTTGATTGGTTCACATTGTGAACCACTTTGTTTTGGAAACAAGAACTCAGTTGAGTCCCTGGTTTTAGGAAGTACAATTTGAGGGAATAACCACAGGGTGCTGGATTTATCTCATAACAGCTCTTTCTAAGATTACCACCATTTAAGCATGACCGCTGCCCGATATCTTTCAAAAAAGCGTTAGTTATTCCAGCTTTAAAGAAAAAAGACAGAGCTTGCATTGATATCGGTGCCATTCAAATTCCAGGGGTGTTGCTTTCGTCTGCATTTGGTACCAAGACAGCAGGTAGGAAATGTAATCTAAAAATGTAATCTTTTTATGCAATGGTATAAAGGAGACAGGCGCACTTTACATCTGCTTGAAGCCCTGGAATCAAAGCGACGGAAACGTCTTCTTTCAACACGCCATCTCTGGCATCGATACACATAACACAGCAGTTTATGGACCGCGCATAAACCATGTTTATGCGTCAGTTTTCCGACCAGCTTGAGTTTATCTCTTCCTTTTTTTTTATCTTCAGGTCCTGCAGCGAGTTTCTTTTTTAAATTTAAGAGGGGTAAATAAATAGAAAAATCTATAAAATCCAATAATGATTATAATGAGGAATACAACAACAAACATAAACTTGTTTTCTCATTGCAGGCCTAGTTTAATTTGAGCAAGGGTTCCACGTGAACTGAAAATGATTTGCGCTGAGCAGCAAGCGCTCATTAATTTCGCAGTTGAAATGTGCTAATGTGCTCCATGGACCTTGAGGTTGGCTACACGGCGCATCTGACGTTGTTTGACCTAATTCCCTATCAGCACTTTCTTTATGTCAATCTTACCCCCCACCCCCCAAAATCTACCCAGTGCGCTGTATGCGTGTAACACCATGCAAGCTCCCACAAGACCACCACCACAGCCTTTCAAAGCAAATAGTTTGATGGCGTTTGCCCTCTTTTTGCCTCCGAAGATGAAGAACACTGTCACCGTGCATTATTACGATTATTTATTATGAAATGTATTACTTCTCCAGCTGCTAATACAAACACTATTCATGAACATGACAGAAGTGAGTTGTTTTTTTCCTTGAGTAATGAAATGTAAAATGCAATGTTTATTCTGAAAAAAATAGAAAACATAAATTTTTTTTTCAGCACTGAGTAATGTCTCTCATTTTCATATACTTGGGTTGTCTTTGTGATTTATCAACTAATCAGCATATGTGCAGTGCTGTTTCCTAGTGTCATTATGCAAGATTAAAGATTACATTCACATGGGCCTTTGTATTACAAGAGAGCACTTGGCAGTTATTTTTTTATTTTTTCATTTGACTCTCTCGCGCTCCACAGCCAGACCGAGGGGAACAGCAGTGCTCAGATTTGGCAAGAATATTAACATGAAATATGCTTTTTTTTTTTTTTCTTGGCTTTTTTGATAAAATTCAGTTTGTCACACTCTTAGCGCTTTCTGTACTCACCGCTGTATCAGACATGCATCGTTCCTGCTCAAATAGAGGGCCCAAAACAGCTTGCTTGAGGTGTTCAGCTTGTGAAAAGCGTCTTTATTTTCTCTCTCTTGGCAGCGCCGACTTTGCCGGACAAGGTGGCGGAGGGGTTGACGAATTAACGCGATCGGAGCGTGCGCTCTGCGATCGCACCTCCGGCACCGAGCTCACAATAGGAACGAGGACAGAGAAATCGAATTAGGAGCGCTTAATATGACACCTGCGGGGGGGGGGAATCGCTTCCACGGAGGCTGTTGAATATTCATGACCCTGACTGCTGCCTTGGTCGGAGCTGGGGATTTTTTTTTTAAACCCGGCAATTTGCCTTCTCCAGCCTAAGTGGGGAAAAAAAACCAACAGGGCAGGCGAAAATGCTGTCTATGGGCTCCGTGCGCTTGGCGGGTATATGAAATGCTGTTCATACGCAGAAAGAATTTGTCATTTAGGCATAATTATTGACTTATATTGAATTATTAATTTATTCCCCCAAAGCGATTGCACAATGAGCGCAAGCCAGCTTTGAAGCACAACTGGGGAAGCACACCAGTGGGTTGAAACATTACGCTGACCTCCTGCTATGGAGATAATAATATATTCATATGGGTGGTATTTCTCTTTACAGTCAATTCAGTACACAGTCTACGTTCAGAGAAAGGACAGAGGCAGTACAGAGCAAGTCTTATCTGTGTATGTTATCTTTAATATGCACTCAGTGAGCACTTTACAAGGTATTTGTTAGACTTATTTTTTAGATGTATTGGTCTTCTGCTGTTGTAGCCTATCTACTTAGAGGTTTGACACGTTGTGTGTTCAGATATGCTCTTAAGAAGCGATACAGTTTACTCCATCTTTTAATGTAAATATCTATCTCGCCAGACTTGTGAAGGTCAATTACTGTACTATCTGTACATTCAATATAAAAGAGGCAGATGTATTTGTTTATTTATTAATATACAATTTATATAAAATCCAAATTCCTCTCATCAAAGAACCACGCAATCTTTAACACATTGCTTATTCAAAAAAGTTGACCATTTAAAGTTTTGAGATGCATATTCCTATTCCTATTTTACCACTTTCCCGGCTCAGTGATTTATAGTGTGCCAAAGATCAAGCTAATATGAATTTGCAAAGCTACTTTCCTCAACAACCTGCCCCCACACATTCTCTCTTTCTTTTTCTCTCTCTCTCTCTCTCTCTCTCTCTCTCTCACACACACTCACACTTAAACACATACGCGCACATGTGTGACTGTATATGAGTGCGAGGGACTGAGAAAGAGAGTGTGTGTGGGATTCACACGTATGCAATCATACGCACACACACACACACACACACACACACACACACTTCTGCATAACACTCACGACTGGAAGATACATAAAGGTGTAAGGGTAATTTTCTTAATTGATTCTTAATTGTCAATGTCAACGTAAAAACAATCATGTGATTATGTGATACTATTAGACCACTTTCTGAATTAAGTGCTTACTAGGAGTCTTTCTCTGTCTCTAACACAGCAGACTCCTAGAAGGGGGTAGCTAGCACATTACAGCAAGGTCAACAAGGGGTAATCTGAAGACAAAATACTGATAAATGTTAGTGGCCAGCTTCATGTCTTTTAGTTTTGGTAAAGCCCCCCCTTCTGGGAGAAAGTACTGAAAACCGTATATAAGTCTTACGTTGTCTGATTCAAATCAGAGATCCGGTAAGCTCTCTCACTTTCTGTCATTTCTTTGCAAATAAATACGAAAAATAAACTCAAGTATAGCTATCGTTGTTTTACTGTGGATCTGTTTCATCAGACGATGCTCAGCTGTGAAATGTTAAAAAGGGAACTTTCCCTAACAAAGGATTTAGCATCATTAGAGTGGAGAAAATCTCTGGCCATTACAAGGGTTCAATTAATTCCACCAGTGTCATTTCATATTTCATAAAGTAATAAAGAATTAATTTCTATCATAATCCAGCTGACAGTGTGTCCTGCTACTATGCTATAGTCATAGCAGGATCCAAGTGAGATGATTTTATTAACATCATTGGAAATATACCAATCTGAGACAGTGTCTATGGGGGTACAGGGAGGGTGACAGTCAGACATGAGTCTGAAGGGATGCGATGACTTTGTTAGATTTGTTTTTAATCAACTGGGAGGGGCGCCAAGGCCTCACTGTTTTTTTGGAGTCATCAGTGTCGCAGTTGATGACTTTATGTGACAGTTAATTACACCAAGTTGCAAGCACTAAAGAATGTGGTAAAAATAAATACAAATAATTTTAAAATTACCTGTAGAAACATGATCACTTATTATTTGTGCATTTTAAGCAGCTTGCATGAACACTTTTTCAGGAAACAAAATGTATAAAAAAAAGTTATTCTTCGGTAAATATGGATATCAAATGCATGCACTCTCTTTCTCTCTCTCTCACAAATTCACACACACACACACACACACACACACACACACACACACACACACGCACACAATAAGGACATACCATCTGCTTACCTTCAGAAGTTTGTTATGCGAAGGGTGTCGGGTGGGATGCCTGCTTATCTTCAGCCGTTTGCAATGGAAAGTATACAGGGTGGGATGGCAGCAGTTACAGTCGCTATGAGAAAGGTACAGGGTATTATTGCTGCTACGTTCCAGTTTTCCATGAGTTAGGCATAGATTGGCATGGCTGTTTAGTTTCCGCAGTTTGCCATGAGGTGTGTACAGAGTGGCACGGCTTTAGCATTTAGCCATGAGGCGCATACCAGGTGGTATGGCAGTTTGCTTCGGCAGTTTGCCGTAAGAAAGGTACTGGGTGGTATAGCCAGCAAGTGTTAGGAATATTTTTCTTTTTTTATGTTAGTGACCCAGCCTCATTGTAACACAGCAGGGAATTAACTAATATGATTAAATTTGATGAATATAAGTGAATTTGATTTTTACCTGACTGCCACTGGTTCACATGAATCAAAATCGGCTTCATCATCAGAATCTCCCCCGTAATTTATTTTTCGTAGGGAACTAGGATGATTCATCCACGAATGACAAGGGCCCGTTGCAATACAAAAATTTCTCAGTAAGTAACATGTGTTTTGCACCTAGGCTATGCATATAATTATAGTTTTGCCCAGTGCATTGCAGTCGCTGCAAAAGCAAAAAAATTAGCAAATTATTAATTGCTTAAACTTTATATTTAGTATAACAAATAGTCAAGGATTTATGAAATTCCTCAGGGTTTTCCATAATCACACAGCTTTAGGTTTGGTATATACTGAAAATATTATTCAATCCAGAAGGCATGCTGAATATTGCACATACTGATAAGAAACTAATACATTAATCAGTGATGTAGTGATTTGCACTTCTTTCTTACTGAGCAAATAATTCTCCAAAGATATTCTGAAATGCTCTTGAAGTAACGATCACATTTGAGTTTGTTTTCATTTGTACACATACAGCACTGGCAATGTTAGCATGTTTTCGATGAAGATATGGTTTCACTCCTGGTACGGTAGAATCAAGGTGTTACTAGTCGATGGGTCAAAGCAAACTAATCAAGCAAATGCCAGGATGGCTTCATCAAAGATTATTGGATGAAGCTCAGCATCATTAGGGATACCAATTACTTACACTCAGTGAGCATTTTATTAAGTATTTATTTGACTTATTTTTTAGACTTATCGATCTTCTGCTGCTATAGCCTATTCATTTAAGGGGTTTGATGTGTTGTGTGTTCAAAGTCACTTATATCCCATTTTTTCCCCATTCTAACATTTGGTCTGAACAACAGCTGAAGCTCTTGCATTTAGCATATTTGCATGGATGGTACGGATGGTGCAGTGGGTAGCGCTGCCGCCTCACTGCAAGGAGGTCCTGGGTTCGAAATCCGGTTGGCCGGGGCCTCTCTGTGCGGAGTTTGCATGTTTTCCCTGTGTTCGCATGGGTTTCCTCCAGGTACTCCGATTTCCTCCCACAGTCCAAAGACATGCAGGTTAGGCTGATTGGTGAGTCTAAATTGGCCGTGGGTATCAGTGTGTGAGTGAATGGTGTGTGTGCCCTGTGATGGACTGGCGACCTGTCCAGGGTGTATTCCTGCCTTTTGCACAATGTATGCTGCGATAGGCTTCAGCCCCCCTGCGACCCTGTTCAGGATAAGCGGGTTCAGATAATGGATGGATGGCATATTTGTATTAACAAGCTGGTGTACAGGTCTACCTAAGAAAGTGTTCAGTGAGGTCCTTCTCCCTATATTGCATGCTTATTTAGAATAATTATTGTAATTATATTGCATTCAATTAAATTGGTTGGGGTTGGATGTGAGGCCAGTATTTTTCGCCTAGTTTTTAGGTGCACTGTGGTTGACACATTTTTCTGTTGTTTCTGTTGTTCTGCTGCTAAATGAGACTCTTTGAATGAAAAGAAGAAATTAAACATTAAGGAGAAAATTAAATTATCTTATTGCTGTTTATCATCTTGTTGTATCATCAGTTGAATCTTCTTTTTCACATGTATCTTTTTTCTCATTGATAAAAAGAGTGCATTTTACTGGTTGGTAGTAACACATTTAAATCTGTTTCATAACCACACATTAATGGTATAGTACACCCACAGAGAGGAGGAACATGCCCTGAGTGATTTAGATGGCCACAAACCCATTTTCAAATCAATAATGGATAGCTAATGAATTCAGTTTGTCTCGATGCTTTTAAGACAGAATATGTGTTCCATATCAAACAAGCCATCACTTCCCTGAGTTAAAATAATCTGTCTCCATGTAACTGAATTTCATACCAAGATATAATTTTCCATATGTAGGCATTTCATTCTACAAGTGTTTAACTGTCATGTTCTTTTAAATATGACTTCGAGAAAGAAAGAGGCTGACTTCAGCTTAGATAAATAGTTTTGTAAAGTCCATAGGCAGCAGATAACTCCAAGATTCAAATAGAGTATTTGTCTTTATGAATGCTAACAGGCATTTATTATTTATTATTTTTAGGATATTTTATTCTCATTTAAGGGAATGACAGATGGTTGTAGGGGGGATTAACTAAAATAGTTAATCACTGGATCAGTATTTTTGTAATTAATAAAAGAATTAAGCATATGGACATACTGATTTAATACTCTAATGTAAATACTGTTTAAATACCTTATTTATGAAGATGCACAATATAATTGAAGAACTCTTGTGTCAAGGAGTGCACAGAAAAATCTGTGTTATGCAGAGACAAAACACAAAACAATAATAATAATAGAAATAATAATAATTATAAGCTATATACTGTAGATAAGAGCAGTACTTTTCGCTTTAATCATACACATTCACATGCGAACACGTGTTCGCACGTGCACACGCACACACACAATTTTCTCCTTTGTGAATGCCCACACAAGGCCTTTTGTATGAGCTCTAGATTGCCTCTTAGCAAAGCGCTTGGACATGTGAGTTCAATCAAAAGGGATGAAGATCAATACAGTGAAATATACAAAAGAACAAATATGCACCATTTATCATGCTCACCTTTTTAGTAAGTACAATAGAACACCTACAGCAGAAAAAGAAAGGTAAGCTGCTATATGCTATCTTATTCTGGCATAGAATATTATGAATATTAATTTGCACACAAGCAAACAGCCAAAAAGAAAAACATAAATGAGGTTTGTATTGCTTGTATATGCATATACTATACCTGTAATGTAAGGCCTATTCATGTTGACATATACCATAATGTTTATGGCAAAGAGATATTCCCATGCTACTCCACGATTTCTGACATGTAATCAAACAATTCACATGTGGTGAAAGTACACATTCCCTGCTTTTATTTTATTTATACAATTTGATTCACCATATAGAAATTGCACTTCATATTCATAGCCCCCCACATTCCAAAATGATTTCCTTGGCTTGCATTAGTACAATTCTGGTCCTCAAATGGAAAAATGCCAATAACAGACTTCAAAGGTAATAAAAAGCCTTGAATCAAGACTACATACTAAAAGCTCTCTTATACCTGCACTAAGGAAGGAATTGAATGCACCGGAATAATCAGAAACACCGGTGAAGCCATTTGTCCCAAACATGATGGTGCCCTGAAATGGGGGATGTATAAAATGTGCTATTTATTGTATCTATGCGGTGAAACGAAATATATGAAAATAATAAAATAATATAAAAATCCTTTAGTGACAGCTAAGAATTTGAACTGTGTGTACAGCTGAATCAAGAAAAAAAATGTCTTTGTCCCAAACATTATGGATCTGTGGGAAAATGTGGTGGCCGTGTGTAGTTGCGCTTGCATCCGTTTTCCAGGACCTGTTTCAAATTTCCGACAGTAGAGACATTTAACAATGCGGTCCTGAGGTGAAGCTAGGACCCTTTCTTGGGACCCCTTTTCCTGAACGGCAGGTTTAGCCAAGTCTGTCTACTTTTACGATGAAGAAGTTTGACGTTCTTTCCATTATTCCAGCACAATGGTTCAAACCCTTTCCAAAATGGAGACAGGTCAGTCTCAGGCTTTTGAAAAAGTATTGAAAAGGCTGACTGGCACACTGGGCGAAGAGGCCTGACCTTTGAACCCTGGAAGAGAAATCCCACAAACCTTGACGATGGAGCTGCAACAGCTTCCTGGAGCGAGACTAGGAGTGACCAGGAGAGAAGAGTGACTCTCGTCGTCGAAGCATGTGACAGGGCAGGCGGGGCCCAGCTTCTGGTCTCTGATGGAAATGTCAGAAACAGGCCAATTAAGCAGCGGGGGTGGCAGAAACTCAGGGTCTTTGTCACCCCCATTTAACGCTCTCGGGGCGTTTTGCTTGCCTGCCACCCCCGATGATGGAGGAAACTACAGTTGAAACTTGTGTCCGCCTTTGCACTCTCAGAAATAATGGTGCACTCTCAATAATAAAAGTGGCTAAAAAACTATTGGACAAATTGTACCCCTAGCCAGCAACATATAATTAATTTGTACCTATTTGCTTGGAAAACTCTACTCATTTGTACCAAAAGAGAATATGACTGTACTTTCAGGGTACATTTGGGAAATTTGATCCTTGAAGGACAAAAATGTACCCCCACTGTAACTTTATTTCTGAGCGTGTGGCATGGGAAACATCTACAACAAAAATAAATTTAAAAATAAATACAGCCATCAGAGAAGCCCTGTTTCTATTACCTAGCTACATCCTTGGAGAGACTAATAGCTCAAACTGCTGCTAAATGTTGGCACTGGAGAACCCCTGGGCATTGTAAAATATCAGTAATATTTTCTCCAAAACAACAAGCTACTTACTGACTTGCTACCCCTCAGCCAACACACCATCCTATTACTACGGGCTTAGCGGCTACTGGCTAACCTTACAACAATAGTTGAACATTGATCAAATTGACCTGAACATCATTTCTGGTTTTAGATTTTAATTTCAATTTTTACATGAATCTGAATAGAAGTTTTGATTTTGACTTACTACAAACACCAGCCAGCTCTCACCCAGCAGTTTTATGAAAAATACAGTATTTAAGAAGGATCAGAAAATGACCATTGCAGACACATATTTACACATTTGTAGGCTATGTAGGGCACTTAATTTATTGTCGCAGCTTAGCTGTGTTAGCTTGGCGAACCAGTAACGCCAATATCAGTTTGCTTAGCAAAGTTAACGATGCCAAATGAAGATTTTAAACAGAGTGTATGCATCTTGATTGTATCCAAACAGGAATAGTGTGCGAAAATGAGCTGCCAAGCCTGCAGTTGATCCAAGCTTGTTACCAGAGCTACTCAAAAATAGTTGGCAGTTTCCCGAGACAAGGCAGGACCATTTCAGCCCAAGAGCGCGAAAGGTCACTGACCACACAAACCCTGTTGCCGTGAGCAGAATGTCACTGTCTTTATCGTAACACGAGGCTGACCCGGGTTCTAAATTGCACCCAGATAGTGTCCGTCCGTCGGCCGGACCCGCTGTGCGGCACCCTGGGTGTCTGTGCTAAGGTGAGAGTCCTTGCTGCGCTGCCCTTTAGCTCTGCGGAAAATTGAAGTTGTGGAGCTGACTTGCTGAATTCCCCCTGTGAAGGGACTCGCACAGACACAGTCAGGAGTCTCTGGGATATGCAGGGTTGCCTTCAACTGCTGCTGCTGCTACTGCTATGTGAAAGTGAGCAGCATGCCCAGAACTGGACTCGGGCAAAATATTTGGCTGTGAGACTGCCTCCTGTCCGCCCTCAACCCACACACACGCACGCACGCACACACACGCACACTTTGCGGTTGAGTAAAGAGAAATTGTGAAAAGCAAAAGGTAAATATGTTGGGGAAATGGTGTCGAGGAGAGGTGACAGACCAAACCAACATCTCGCCACAGATCATAAGAGACGGCAGCCAAAGCAGCTTGTTTTATTTATATGTGCAGTTTTGTTTTGTTTTTTGCTTCATTTCCCTCACACAGAGCGGGTGAGGGGAATGTTTTATTGGAGCCGTGCCGGAAATTTTCAATTCCAGTTTGAGCAAGAGAGGGAGGGGTGTGATGAGAGAGACACACAGAGCGAGAGAGACCGACAGAGGGAGAGAGAGGGAGAGAGAGAGGGAGAGAGAGGGAGGATTTAAAACTCATCCTCCCGGCAGGAGTTCCTTAAGAAAATGAAAAAAAGAAAAGAAATCCACGGGCACCCTGATCTGAAAATACTCGACAGGTCAATATTTTGACAGGAAGATGACCTTGGGTGCTGATGCGCATTGACAAGTGAGAGCCCTGCTCTGTGCTTTCTTTGCCTCAGCCCAAAGATAACAATGTCCAGCCGCTATCTACCGGCTAGAATTCCCAGTGTGAGGAGCTCATCTGCTAAAGTTTGACACTGCATGGCATTACCGATACAAAAATAAACTGCCACAAAGTCCGTTTGCGTAACGTTGTTTCTGATAGTTATCGGCGTTCGTCTCAGCCATGTTGTCTCCAAAGGGTAGGTTTAATACCGCACAAGACTGTTTGTATTCGGTAATTAGATTGTGACAGGGACAAGTAATTAACCTCAGCCGATAATTATGGGTCCCGTATGAATGCAGATTCACATGGAACAATCGGAAGGTATACTTTAATGAGAATTAGTACACTCCAAAGCTGATACTATGTAGGGGGTGTACTCTTCTGCACAGTGTGAGTGTAATGTGGAAGGTATTGCACAAAATTGAATCACACACACACACACACACACACACACACACCTGTTTCCCACTGAGGGTTTAATTATGTTGCATGGGGCTCATCAGAAGTTCTAATTAGGATGACTTTATTTGCGAGTGATTATCATTGGTCTTACGCTGACGTGCTGCATGCAAGAAAAGTATTATTTCCCCCCGTATAAAACTGACAACAAAAGACTAGCAACAAGGTCAATCCCAAGCCTTAAGATAGTATAATATTAGTATAGGAACATAAGTCTTGAGACCAAATGATGGCTAGAATAGCCCATTTAAGCTCACCACTTTTATGAGCTGAATGGCCAGATATTTAAAATGTAATCACAGTGGTTTGAAGGCACAATGATGAAGGAAATCATCATACCCCCTCAACCCAGAACCACTTACATCACCGCCGCCACCAGACCCCTGTGTCTTACCCCCTTCCCACACCAATTTATCCAGACCCACCAGTATTTTACCCCCCTTCCCACCTCAATGCACCCACACCAACCTTGGCGTTGTTGAACTTCACCAAATTATGATTACAGGTACACTTTTTGACTGATATGCAATGGAATGTGTTTCAGAGAAAAGACAATAATCTGTATCTGTAGTGCCACCCATCAAATACGATGAACATAGTGATGTCTTGACATATTTATGAATATGAGAATGAATGTAATAGTCATTACTAATAATGGGTATATCTGACCCAACTGTCTTCACACCGAGAGGCAATGTTATTATTGATTTTCTTTTTAACAAACAGCCCTCGGCAACAACCCTTTAACAGACAACCCTCAAACTCTTCAATTCATACTTCAAAATACTTCAAGGAAGGTCTTGTTGTCACAAAGCCTCTTGTGTTCTTGCTTTATTTATGGACATGTGTAAAATACGTTTTGAAATGTAATGAGGGGTAGTGAATTTTCTTTCATGTGAGTGGTGTGGAAAATGATTGTCCACCAGCAATAGGAAAAACACTGTCACTCTTTTTCAAGGGGGCCTTTCAGAACCAGGCATTGCACCATGTTGCAGCATAACTGCTTTCCCAAAACAATGTACCATTTCATTTTCAAATGATTCATACGACACTTGAAGTATGAATACATTTCCTGTATTTTACCTTACTTTGTTACACTCCTGATTTGAGCTTTTGTATGTAAAAGTAGACATTTTACGGATTCTTACAACTGGGACTGCAGGTCCTTCCCTGTTGACAAGCTTGGGTAGAGGGATTAAAATGGAGACTGACATGATTTTGATAACCTGTCAGTTGGCCCATATTTCTTGGGAGAACATGTCAGGTTTAAAGAGCTTTGACCAGGCCTTGTGCCTATGTTCCTGCAATCATTCGTCGGTGGGGGACATATTGCCCTTGATTCATGGAGGCAATACGATAATACAGACGTATTCTCTTTTTTTCAGGAACATCAGAGCATGGTCACAGCCAGGAAGGAAGGGTTTTCAGGAGATCAAAAAGCTCATGCTGTTGTTCTTTGTGGGCATTCATCTTGCAAGCAATGTGGATGCTGACGTTTAAAGCGGGTATCTTTTCACAGAATCGTTTTCCCACTGTTCTTGTGGGTCCATGGTCCTTGATCTAACCCACCATTGCTATACCTCCTGAGACCCAGTAGAACAAAAGCCAAAGTGTTTCAGTATATTTGATATAACACAAGTGTCTTGGATGACAAAAACATGCTGTAGTGAAAATATTTGTTTTATTTATTTATCTATTGTCCCTTGTAGTGTAGGTTTCAGCATCACATAATTTATAAGGCATGTCCCCTACATGATATGGAAAAATGTATATGTATGTGTTCCCATCAACATGTCATAATTGGTCATATTGCTACCATTATCAGATTATAATCCACATGACTGCACGTCAACTAATGTGTAATATGTTTACTAAATATTTAATAGAAATGTTTCGTACAAAGCAAATGTGAATGCATTATGCACATTGATATTAAAGTATAACCAATTAAAGATGTATGGACTGAAATAGGTTTCAGATTAAAGGCAAACCAGTAAACAGAATCTGTAAGTAAAAAGAGGTCATTATAAAAACCAAATAAATTGCACAGAGAGAGGGAGAGGAAGGGAGAGAGAGACAGAGAGAGAGAGAGATAGAGACAGCACAATTATGGGAAAAGGCAGAGGTTCTGTTTGACGTGTGTGCATGATATTAAATGAACGTTGGCTTTGATGACAGTTTCAATTGGAGGTTCTCCAGAGACACAGGGATTGGGTACGGAGTCCAAGATTCTCTAGATCTGAGGAGGCCTTTGCCATAGCTGTGCCCCATCCAATCTGTTACTGCCAGTGGCATCGTGTAGTATCCAAGGGGAATTAAGAAACGGAAGGGAGGCACTGTTCAGTAGTAACGCGTTTCTTATCTCTCTCCTCACCTCGCTGTATTTGTCTGCCAGCGTCTCCACAAGGGGTCCCTGCAAATTTATCAAAAGCAGTAAAGTCAGGCAATGTATTTTCTGAGTGCAGATAGGCCCATCAAAGTTCACGTGAATGATTTCAGACATATATTTGGATCATCAGTTTATTCAGCAACTTGCCAAAAATTTTATAATACTGTAAAATGTAAAATGTTTGTTAAGCTTGGACGTGATTATATGAAATAGTTATTTCCTTCAACCTGGCCAAACTATGATTAATTTAATTGCCGCAAATCTGTACAATACCCTGTTTTAGATTTTGCAAGCATTTATCTATCATGTATCTATCTTGTACTGCCTGTCATATTTTGGCCTATCGATACAGTATGTACAATCATACAGAAAATCTGTTGTGAAAAATGTAGGCACTTCTGATGAAATGTTACAGATGCAATGATTTCAAAACTACTGGACTGTTAACAATGCAGGACATTTAGAAAGAGTTCATTTTAAATGTAAAACACATCTGTGTTTGCTTATGCGGCATAACCCCAAGTGTTCTTCTGTAAGGCTATAGCCTGTATTAAATCAATATTTGCCCTTAAATTTATCCAAGATTCAATCAACATCTGTTGGTAAATTTGACTCATAATTAAATGCAACTGTCTTCACAAGCACAGTTTAGCCAGTTGATCAATTGCCCAAAATTTATTCACCAAGCTGTGTTTGTTGAATAATGTCATATTTGCCTTCATTTGTAAGTCAAATACGTTAAGGAGAAGGTTTTGTCTGACAGTAAATTGCAAGAGTGAGCAACACAGTTTGGCAAGCTCAGTAATCAGCAAAATGAGAATGTTTATACTTAAATTATTGCAGTAACAACTGCACTTGTGGAACAACATGAAGGACACATTTTGATTGAATCCAGTCCAAAACACGAACAGAGCTGGTGGGAACCTACCAGAACAGCTCTGCTCTTAATTGTTCATTTAAGGCTCGTCAGATCGAATGTCGTCTTTCTAACTGTCTCGGAGACCTGGCTCACCAGACTAAATCAGAAGTGAAAAGCCTCTGTGTAATTTTAGATTCTGATTTCAGTTTTGAAACCCATACCAGCAAAGTGACCAAGACTGCTTTCTTTCTCCTGAGAAACATTGCCAAGTACGGCCATTTTAACACAGCAGGATGCGGATAAATTAATTCATGCTTTTGTTTCTAAAAGGTTGGATGAGTGTTACGCTCTACTCAGTGTCCTTACAATAAAGTAAATACAGAGACAACAGCTTCGTCAGATATCCTCTTCACAAAAGATTGTTGGTTCCTTCTCTTAACTATTTCAATGTATTTTATTCACTGCCCTATGTAAAGCGCTTGGAGCAGCATCTCTGTTTGGAAGGTACTATACGGATAAAGCTTATCGGTGTTATTATTGTTGCGCTTTAACGTGTTTTGTTTGGTCACAGATAACAGGACAGCTGTGTGTAATTTTAAACTTTTCAACACATGCCAGCTCTGTCGCAGAAGTGAGTCACTCACAAGCAAAGTATTTGTTTTTCCCGTTACTGACAATAAAATTATTTCCCTTCTCTTGACAACATCTTGGATCAGGTCATTTGCAAGATAGACTTTGGGGTGCTATCAAAAAAAAAAGAAAAAAGTGTGATATATTTCAATTGGAAAGGGAGCTCAAAATATTAAAGAAGATTTATTATTTGTTGCTGTAAACCACAAGTTTTTTTCTGCACACCAGACGTCCTTCCCCCTTCAAATAAAAAAAAAAGTTTCACATTTCTAGGTGAAACAGCAGGGTAGATACGATTTAAAAAATATATATTTCAAAATGCCGCATTTGTTGTTTTGACACATTTCAGTATACTTCTGCTTTTTTGGCCTGAAGCAAAAATGAATCCTTCAGTATTGTTCTGACTCATTTCACTATGTTTCTGGAACTCCTACTGCAGCTCCGTACTGGAGCTCCTGCAGCTGCTGCTGCTTCGCAATGCAGCATGTGCTAATATGGAACCTAACTAGCTCTTGCTAACATGGAAGCGAATCTCTACTCACTAACATGGAAGGAAATTGATGTTCTCTAACATGGAAGAAATTCTGTTCTCACTTGGAAAAACATTTGTATCCGCTAACATAGGGAATCGGTATTTGCTACCATTGAAGTTAATCGGTATTCACTCACATACAGTAGAAGTGAATCAGTATTTGCTAACGAAAGAGAATAAGTGGTATTCCCTAACAAGGAAGGGAACTGGTATAATCACTAACATGGAAGAAAATCAGTAGCCAATTTACTATCATGGAAAGTGCCAATTTGGTGCCTCATTATACTTGCATTGCCAATGTACACTCAACGAGCAATTCATTAGGTATTCAATCCATCCATTATCTTAACCCGCTTATCCTGAACAGGGTCGCAGGGGGGCTGGAGCCTATCCCAGCATACATTGTGCGAAAGGCAGGAATACACCCTGGACAGGTCGCCAGTCCATCGCAGGGCACACACACCATTCACTCACACACTCATGCCCAAGGGCAATTTAGACTCTCCAATCAGCCTAACCTGCATGTCTTTGGACTGTGGGAGGAAACCGGAGTACCCGAAGGAAACCCACGCAAATACGGGGAGAACATGCAAACTCTGCACAGAGAGGCCCCGGCCGACTGGGATTCGAACCCAGGACCTCCTTGCTGGCAGTGCTACCCACTGCACCATCCATGCCGCCTACATTAGGTATTTATTAGACTTATTTTTTAGACTTCTACTGCTATAGCCTATCCACTTAGAGTTATGATGTGTTGTGTGTTCAGAGATGCTCTTCTGCATACCACTGTTGTAATTTGTGGTTATTTGCGCTACTGTCACCTTCCTGTCAGCTTTGACCAGTCTGGCCATTCCCCTCTGACGTCTGTCATTAACAAGGCGTTTCTGTCTGCAGAACTCTAGAGACTAGTGTGTGTGAAAATCTCAGGACATCAGCAGTTTCTGAGATACTCAAACCACCCTGTCTGCCACCAACAATCATTACACGGTAAAAGTCACTAAGATCCAATTTTGTCCTCATTCTGATGGTTGATTTGAACATTAACTGAAGCTCCTGACCCGTATCTACACAATTGTATGCATTGCACTGCTTTCACACAATTGGCTGATTAGATAATCCCATTAATAAGTAGGTGTAAAGTTAAAATGTTGAAAAGTGCTCGGTGAGTGTATATCAATATAAAACAAATATGTTTGTCCTTCTCATCTTGTGAGTAAGATGTTCTTATTGTGCCTCATACTATTTTGCCACAAGAGACAGGCAGACAAAGAAACAGGCCAAATGCAATAACCTCACGATGACGGCCAAGTATTTCCGTGTGGTTCGTATTTCGATGCACAGTGTCCATGCTGTGAACTCCATGACACCTGGGGACAGCACACATATAGTGCCATCTGTCCTCTGCCCCAAATGTAAAAGAACAACAAACAAACAGCCAAGCCTGATTGCATTTCAAAGTGGAAAATGAGGCAGAAAAAATAAATAAACGTTTTTAATAAAAATAATGTGAAACACACACAAGGGAGATGGAATCCTTACTCTCAGCCAGACATAGCCCCAAATTAGAGTTTTAGTTAGGAAGACAAATGTTGGCAGGAAAGATGTGTAAATTGCATTACAACATTTGCTTTTCAAATATTGTATTTGATGTAATAAGTCTGCTTGCACAGAAAAAAAAGTACCAAAATAAATGTGCTGCATATATTAAAGATTATATTAAAACCAGCAGACTCGACAAGATACAAACATGATATCGTATCAGCAAACAACTGTTGTGCTGTTTTATTTTCACACAGAGTATTTTACTCTCTGCCACTATGTTTAATTCATATTCATCTCTGTATGGTATGCATATTTCTATTTACATATGAGGGAGGGAGTTCCTCTAGCAGGCTTCTAGATGCTGACAGAGTTAATGCTTATAAGCTGTACTGGCCACACAATGTGACCCAACAACCTAATACTGTCTCTACTTCTTGTTGATTACATGTAGTTATACATTTTCTGTTTGATTGCTTTTGATTTGGAGCTGTTACTAGACAATTAAAAAAGAATTAATTGCTTCTATCAGAAGAGAGCATTTCTTTTTACTTTTGGGTAGCTGATCTTTATAGTTTTTGTCTTGACTCCTAGGCCTGAATTTAATCAGCAATCGCCCCAATTAGCCGTAACTCTGAATTGAGAGATTTAAAATGCTGCTTGAATCCTTTATTTGGAAGGGAAGATATCTCACTGGGCACTTAAGTATTTAAGTCAGTCAATAATTGAACAACACCAAAACCGTTTTTCTCTGCTAGGCCTAGAAGTGCCCATCCCAACAATCTTAGAGTGTGGTTGAGTGGTTTGCTACTTGCCACAGGGTGTTAATGTGACATAACCTGGTTCATGAATGATAAAATGCACCTTTTTAAGTTATTTGCTTTGACGTGTAATCTCAAATTTTTGAGCAATATTCCCGGCGAGAGAAACACGGTCAGTGAAACTGGCGTTACCACAGCTCTGAGTGTGTCAGTAAACAAGCCGCTGTGAATACAATGATGAATGTGTTGATTCCCCTTTATAGCATAACCCAGCAACAGGGGAGGTAGAGGGTGACCCATTTAGATATGAGGGTGATGTATAGAGGATGTAGAGAGGGGGGGAGGAGAGAGAGAAGGTGGGGGGGGGGGGTGTTGGTTATGAGAGGAAGAAATCCCCTGCTAACTTAGGCATTATTCAGTTCCCCCGGTCTATTCCGAGACGATCATTAACATGTGAAGCACACCTGCACATTACGAATCACAGCTCTCTCTCTCTCTCTCTCTCTCTCTCTCTCTTCTGCTCATCGGGTTACCCCGTCAGCCCAAGCTAGGGCTCGCCTTCCCTGAAATATGAAGCACCCCCTGACGGTGCTTCACCCCCTTAACTCCGAGGCCCGGGGCACGTAGCCACACCGACCGAAAGGCCAGCACGGTTCATTCATCACTAAACGCCCCACCCCACCCCCCCTCTTAGGAGGGAAAGGGCAGCATCGCAGAGGGCAAATAGCCCTTTATATTCCCCCTCTGATCAGCCTGTTACCCCTACCTAATGGGGCCCAGCCCCGGTGAGGGAAGGCCTTATGCTGGCCGGGTCTGGTCAATCATGCATGAAGCCGCAATGAGCTTAAAATAATTGACTCTGATTGAGTGGGAACTACAAATTGCTTCCGCCCAAGTCGGGACCACCACACGCCCAATGGGGCCCTAACAATGTCGCGTGAAGGTGCGGAGAGGTGACCTTAATGGTGACTTCTAAATTTATCTAAAATTGAACATGACCTTGCTTTTAATGATATACATTATGGAAAATTCCTCGTCGTTCCTTTTAATGGCTGGCTTTAAAAATATAAGCTTATCTTAAGTCCTTGCTCAGTGTCCTAGCTTCGTTTCAGGCTAACCCTGAAAAGCCTTCTCGTGCAGTATAACCGTCATGCAAGCCCAGAACCTATCCCTTCACATGACATTATATGAGAATTCAATTAGAAAATATTGCTGTCTTACCTTCAAGTTTCACATACACAGATTATGCTTAGTCCTCGACTAAATTGAGTTTTGTATGGGGAATCTCCTTAATCTCTGTCTGTGAAACTGGCCCTATATTTTGCTATATTTTGGAGTGGTGTTGCATATTTTACAGCCCACACTTGGTATGTTAAGGCAGGGGTAGGCAACCTTAGCCCTAGAGTGTGTCAGATGTTTCTGCATTTTTTATCCACCCTGCTGAAAAAGCTAGGTTATGAAACAACTCATAGTTGGTTCACCAGTTCAGATCAGCTCCCAGCTTGGCATGGTTTCACCAGCTCAAGCTATGTTTTGAAACAGCTGGTAACTGGTTGACCAGTTCAGACCAGCTCCCAACATGACGTGGTTTGATTAGTTCAAGCTATGTTTTGAAAGAGTTGGTTGACCAGCTACCAGCTCAGACAAGTTACTAGCACTAGCTGGTTGACCATACCCAGTTAGACCAGTTTCATGGCTACATTGGTTAACCAGCTCATACCCAATTAGACCAGCTTATGACAAGCTTTCAAGCTGGTCAAGGTGGCATAGCTGGATTTTACAGCACGGCATTCAGCAATACTGGATTAGTACAATTGTCAAGCTTCTTGAATGCCGTTAGCCATGTGATCGAGGTACTCAAGCGTTTCACTATTTATTCGGCAAGACTCTCACATCATCTGACAGTGTAATTAATCTTGGGATGAACAAAGAATATAGCATAAACATTAGTCACAGTCCAGGGACCAGGGTTACCCATTTCTGCACAAGGTGTTTGCCTGTCAAACCCAGTTCTCTGTTCTTAATCCACTGCACTAACCTTAGTTTATTGGTAGACACTGAGAGACCAGTCTCAAAGTGCTTTCTCAGGGCCAGAGACATACCTGTAAGGCATTTTAAGGAATACTATTATGAAAAATATATAGGTTCAGACTTATACTGTAGGTTAATTCAGGATAAGGTCAAGTCTGTGGCACGAGTAAAAAAATTTGAGAGCAGGAATGCCACTTATTTAAAGTGAAAAAAGTTTCAAACTGTTAAGGGTTGACATTTTTGTGGAAGAAAAAGAATATTTTACGAATGTGAAACTCACAATCTTACTTAATAATAAGGCAAGGACTCCTAACTTTGTATTCCCTGTGAGGTTTTGGCAAAAGGTACCCTTTAAGATTTGACTTTGTCCCTGTTAAATAGTATTAGCAAGGTTTACACCGGAGGAACCCTGTTAATGAATACATACAGCTCTTGCTTTTTCAGTCTCAGAATTACTTCAAAGAGATGGGTCCAAAAAAGCAAACTGGAAGATTGACTTTTTAACTTCTGTTTGATTTCATTGATTTGGAGATAAAGCACAGCAAAAGAAAGGCAATACCATGAGATATGAATGATATGTATGCTTTTTGTATCTGGCTGTTGCACTCAGTATCATAAATTATGTAAGGGCCAATATTCATTCATTCATTCATTCATTATTTATTTATTTATTTTCATATTTTCTTTTTTTTACAGTTTTGGTTTAGTCACCAGTTTACTCTACCAGCTGAACAGGATTTGGCCCGCTTTGACTAAGCCACCACAGACCAGTTAAGAGAAGGAACCAACAAGCCTTGATTCTAAGATAGTCTTGGCTGGAATTGTCAGCAGGGTTGGTAGGTAAATTAATAAAAAAATATTTTACTGATTCTATATTGCACAACTGCCAGAAATCCATGGCAGGATACCTTGGGCTTTCACAGTTGATATTATTAGTTGTGTAATAAAGTTGAACCTCATATCTAAACTGCACGTAATGTAATTTAAATGTGAACTCTGATCCATGGTTCATCGTTATCCAAGTAATTTGCTTGGGTTCAAAACAGGTGACACACTGAATGTACAAGTACAAACTTGTGTGCACAATATTGCTCATACTCTTCTCAGGTTTTGAAACAGCTGGCTGATCAGTTCAGACTAGCTCCCAGATAGACATGGTTTCATCAGCCCAAGCTATGGGCTATTTTAAAACGTCTGGTAGTTGGTTGACACGCAACGGCTCATGCCCAGTTAGACCAGTTCAATTTTCAATTGGCATAGCTGGATTTTCCAGCAGGGTTAATAAAAGAATTGCTTTTAACCACCAGATAGGAAAAAGATAACAGACTACAAGTATATTGAGCGTAGCTGCTAAAGTAAGTCTGAGCAGCTAACAGCTCACTGACTGCCACTGGCTTTGTCTGCAGAAGAGCTTGGCTTGTCAGCTAACATCACTCGCAAACCTCGGGTAAGAGTGGAGAGAAGTGAAGGCAGCTGAAGGCTGCTGTATCCCTGTGTAGAAAAGCTTCTGTATTGTTAACTTGTGGGTTCGTATACAGTGAAGAATAACCAATATGAACAGAAACCGGATGGAGACAGATTATATTTTAAGTAGCTTTACTGAACTCACCTGTCTATCGGGAAGTATGCCATCTTATAAGCAGACGCATACATAGGCCTAGATCGAAGGAAATTATAAGAGGGTAAATATGAATGAAAACAAAATGCATTGATGTGAAGATTTAAAAAAGATTAAATATTAAAAGCAAGTGTGAATCAATAATAGACTAATTATATGCACAGTTGCTGTTAAACATGAGATTCCAAATAACCTTATTGTTATCATCAATAAACGTTTATCATCATTGGCTGTGAAACAACCAGGTTTATATATTGTTCTCCTGAACAATATACAAGTTATGGCTAAATTATGCAGTGATAGAAAATATCTTTATTTGAACGATAACTTAAAAGATAACTGGTAAAGAAACAACACGCCACACTACCATTTTTTTAATGTGCTTGAAATAGAAACTCACAAAATCACAGCAGGTTAAATTCACAAAATCACTAAGAACGAAAAAACCTAGCAGACTTGTAGTGTATTGGTGTCCCGAAATGAAATGTTCCAGACACATATTGCATCAGTCACATATTCAAATGAGCGGATTTTACATAAGGCCATGCATGGTACTGTCATCACAAAGATATCTATTACTCTACAGTGTCTGCTGAAACTAGGTGGCTCTCAACAGACAGAAATAGAAGGGAAATGAGAGAAAAAAAATTATCAGGTTAGTTGCCTGGTTTGCTGAATATGAACAGCAAGCCTTAACAACGAAGTGTTAAGCAGGTCCTGGAGTCAATCAAGACCTTATTAAGCTAATGCTAATTCACACACGTCCGCACACTCACACACAAACACGCATGCGCACACACACATACTTAGGCATGCACACACACACACACACACACACACACACACACACACACAGGCACACAAAGTGTTTGTGTCAATTATTCCATATAATCCACACTTTGCCCAGGGAAAAAATAATTTTATAAACTGATCATGAAAATGGTTATATTTGGTTGGGATTAAATTACAGTAATTCAGAAAAGAGTTCTAAGGCAAAATAAAATTTTTTGCACTGGTTTCATGATTCTGTAGGCCTATTATTATTATATTTTACTAGTTTCTTTTTTCAGATTTAACATTTAAATGTATAACTTTTTTTTCAAACTGACTTGTGAGAATGGAGCTTTATAAAAAAAAAAAAAGAAAACCATCCTATTTTCTGAAGAATGAGTCATCTACAGTATGCCCACTGGCAATTGTATTACTCTTGCTAAATATGCTATTGTTCTCACAAACCAGAAAAACACTTTGCATTTGTCTTTGAGGAATCTTTTATGATTTCATTTTCACCTGCATCTCGCGTTGTTGAATGCATTAAACCTTTATGCAATGGGAATACAGATAGTTGAGATTTGAAAAGGCAGGTATCTGTTTTTGCAGGTTTTGACATCAATCAAAGCTGATAACTTAGCTGGAGTGAAATTCCCCTGCAGCTGGATATAAAGTGTGACAGGAAGAACAGGAACACACAGAACCTCAGGAGGGGTTTGAGTTCATATATTTACACAAAATCATATAGTTTCTTTTTTTTTTGGCATCTGTGTAATGGCGAGGAGCCCCACTAAGGTATGTCTATTTTTAATTTCATGTGCGTAACACATTTCTTCCCCCCTCTCATTTGAAGTGATATTTTTATATGGGCTAAAAATAAACTTTTTTTTCCCCTTCTTTTCCTTGATATAACATCACTAAATTCTCATGTGACAGACAAGGAAGATGAACTCCCTTTCAAGAGAGATGGATTTTGTTCTGTTGTTGTTTTCATGTTTGTCACCCAGGAATAACTATTATACTGACGGATAAATGTTTGTATGGAGCTATAATTGACTATACAGTACATAGGGGCCTCAATGGAGAGCTTTCATTTTAAAGGGATTTATGTCAACATTGAGCTTTTATGGATTTCATATAGGGTCTTGTGATTTCAGGATGACTGGGTTTTTGTGAAGTTATGGCATCCCTGCTGTTCAGATAATGTGTCTGGGGCACATTACTCAGAGAATGAGAGAAAAGGACACGTTAGACAGTGAAGATCTTGGAAAAGCTCATAAATCTATGAATATCTGTTAATTGTATTTTGGTAATAAATTGTACATACAGAACTATAAACTAAGGTACAGGCTGTGCACAAAAATGTGAACATTAAGTAAATGAAGGACGAATGTATGTAAAGCAGAGACTGTGGATGTGGTGAAGACAATGGTTTTGCTTGTGTGCTACTTGTAGGGGAGACCACATATACTGTAGAGGCTTGCTTCTTCTGCCGCTAAAGCAGAGACTACTATACAGAGGTAAGACATACATTATTAAAGAAAACAACATGGCTGCAAAAGAAACAAACAGATGAATTACCTCAGAAATGCAAATAATGTCATTACATTCCTGGCATTTAACTCAGATTTTTTAATCCAGATCTTCACTTTCACATACGTATTTACAGAGTATCAATTTATACAGCGGGATATACTATATGTCAGGCAGCAGGAACGAAGAACCAATCACAACCCGGAAATTAGTTGAATAAGTGTCTTTATTAAAGAACTTGCAGGTCATGCAGGCAATGGTCAAACACTGATAGACCAGTATGGCAGAGATAACACAGTTTGTAGTTGCTGTCACTTGCAATGGATCAATCACAGGGCAAACAGGTATAACGGGGCTAATCCAAATCTTGGTCGAAGTCACAGGTGAAAGTCCAAACAGAAAAGCAGGCAGAACAGGCAAAGGTACAGACTGTGATCCAATACTCAAAATCCAATACACAAAGCTAATTCCGGTAATGAGAGATCCAAAGCAGAACAGAAGGGTAATCCAAATAACAGAGGTCGGGGTACACAAGACAGGTCACACAGCGCAGACAGGCAGAAAACCGCTGGAGACTGGTTTACACACATTACAATCTAGCAAGGAACTGAGGGAAAACAAGGCTGTTAAATACACAGAGTGATTGACAGAAACAACAAACAGGTGTGTGTGAGGGAAACAGGTAATTAGACACAGGTGACCTGAATAACAGAATGATTGAAGGCTACGGAAAGTTAGATGAGACAGAAGGCACAAAAACCACACGGGGAGAACAGAAACACTAAACAGGGGAATGCAAAGCATGACATTATACTGAAACAATCAGGTTAAGTACCTTGCTCAAGGGTACAACAGCATTGTCCCAGTTGGGAATTGGATCTAAACTTTTGGTTACAAGTCCAGCAGCCTGTTGCAACTGATTTTGTTCTGATGTAGCATCAAGATATGAAAACTACACCTTGGTGTAAAGTCATTCCAAAAACAACCACTGACATAGCGCATCGATTTGCAAGATTGAGAAACTTTTTGGAGTAGAAATTCAGCGCAGTATATGCTAGCAGTGCATTCTCCCTTTTAATTGAGTATGGTGAGATTGACGTGCACTTCGTTTTCAGGAAGCTGAGCTAGAGAAAATAACATTCTCTCTGAGCACAGGAATAAATTACTCTGTAAATTATATGAGGTTATAATACGAAATACTTAATTTCATACCAAGTCAATTGTTGAGAGCAAAACATATCAAAGAAAAAACATGCTTAAGGCAACCATTGAGCCATCATATTACTTGACACTTGACGTTAGAAGGGCACACAAAGATTTGTTTTTTAAACCTGTGTGATTTGTCTGAATACAGCAATGTCACAGAATGCGACAATGTTTTGGTTTACGCTCAACTTAGCTAAGATGTAGCATGTAGAAGTATGAATTGTACAACCAAACTAAGACACAACTTTAGTTTTAAACTATCAAGTTACAACAATTAGTGTTGACTTTATACCCTAACTTGGGATCAAACGTACCTTATACTGATGCAACAGGCTGCAGTTGTCTAACATAGTGAACGCCATTCCACTGGTTCCACTTGCCAGAAGGTTTTTGTTGTAACCGGAAACACACACACCTGATTTAACTAATCGAGGGCATTTTTGGAGGTTTGATTGGTTCAGTCATTAAATCAGGTGTGTGAGTCACTGGTTTTAATGAAAACATTCTGCCAAGTGGGTCCCGAGGACTGGAGTTGAGGAACACTGCACCAATACACTACATTGCAGCCAATCCCATATAGCTGTAAAGCTAGTGATCTGCCCTGAGTTGCACTGAAGAAAAACACATTTTCTCATCCTGATGCACGCCCACAAACGGTGACTCTATGCCAGGTTAAGCACAGGCGGTAATGGCCCAATGCCCAACGCCAAGTGAGTAACTTCACCTTCGTGTTTGTATTTTTTGGCCACTGCCCATTCAATTAGTGTAGATTTCCATGCGATATCTTGACAGTTTTTTTATTTAAGTGTGGTTCGAGAGAATAACTGAGGACACCTTAAAGACGGCTGGCACAATTTTTTAAAAAGTTAAAAAAAGGATGCGTCTAAAATAACGATGCTTTATCTAGTCACATGTACATACCCCCCTAGTTCATCCAATGAAATATGTGTAACAGAGTTGTGTACGGATGTTCTCAAGTACAGCTTTGTGGTGACTCACAGGAAGAAGGCCAGAAGATTGTTGGCATCGTGCTTTGTTAAAAAAAAACCTATTGTCGTTTTTCATTTTTTTCACAAACAGCTCTATTCCAGCTCCATGTATTGCCAGGGTTTTACAATGCAAAAACAAAACAAGACCTTAGAATTACATATTAGGTTCTCACTGACATTTTTGACAGGTATTAGTTAGTGTCATAAATACGTAATTTATATGACACTAA
This sequence comes from Conger conger, assembly GCF_963514075.1. NCBI lineage: Eukaryota > Metazoa > Chordata > Actinopteri > Anguilliformes > Congridae > Conger > Conger conger. The sequence goes on from NC_083762.1 coordinate 60,787,501, forward strand.
ATATATGTGTGAAGTTTTAAATAAAAATACTGTTTAAAAATATGCATTTATAACATTTAAAAGGTTGTATCTGCTTCGAGCCCATTCACTTTGTATCTTTGAAGCTCGATATAGAACCTTATAATTCCAAGGTCACACAATAAAGTTGGATTGCATCCCCAATTGAAAAATCATAATGCTCATTGGTAAATGGAAAATAGAATCACTTTTGGCTCTTTATAAAAAATACTATTGGTTTTCTTTAAAGGTTTGTGCATGACAGCAATGGTATGTGCCAATGCATCCATATCATGAGTTCATCACAGCTTGTTATTTTGAAGCTGAAAGCAGGGTGATCTGAAAGTCATGTGCTCTCTGTTCTGCATTAATTACTATTCTCATTCAAAGTAATACAGAAATTAAGAAGGCTACATAATTCAGTGTAACTTTAACTTTTCCCAGCTGACTGGTTCTGCAAGAAGCCAGTTCAAAGGTCAAATTGTTTTCTGTGTATCATCACTTCATTTTAATATATTTGAAGTATGTGTGATTTTTTAAAACCATTTTAAACAATACTTCTCATGCACATTGCCCTTTCAGGTTAATTCTTTATCAGAACTAGTTATTATCCTTTAAACATGTGAAGCATAAACAACTGTGATTATAACTGTAATACTAATCAAATTCGCTTGGTGTCATATTCGTCTATATTAATACAAATTAGGTTTACTGTTTCCAGATGGCATTCATAATTCTAATTTCTTTATTCTTTCTCAATGTCAGTGTGGTGCTTGATCTTTGCTTGGAGAATATACATGTTTTCCAGAGCTCACTGAACACAACATTAATTAACAAAAGTATGCTTACCTTACAAAATTCTCATTTGAATTTAAATACAATCCTGTAAAATATTGTACACCTTTATCAGGGAAATAGAAAGGCAGATGGTGGTTCTCGTGTCTCCTTTCAGCCTGGGAGATTTTATTTAAAAAATAGAAACAGATATGGTGCTTGATTGGTCATGCTACTACAGAACATGCTTCTGCATGGGGCTGAAATGTCTTCTTTGAGACTCAGTGATTTTAGAAAAAGCAGACGGAAACAGACATGGCGCTTGATTGGTTATGCTGCTTCATCCATCTGTAGGAGTTGCAATGTCTTCTTTCAGTAAAAAAAAAAATAGAAACAGAAACAGACATGACCCTTCATTGGCCAAGCTACTTCATGCAGAAGTTACAAGTTACACCGCAGACCGAAAGCTATGAGGCCTGGTTCTACCCCCAGACCGAAAGCTATGAGGCCTGGTTCTACCCCCAGACCGAAAGCTATGAGGCCTGGTTCTACCCCCAGACCCAAAGCTATGAGGCCTGGTTCTACCCCCAGACTCAAAGCTTCAAGGCATGGTTTAAAAACCCCAGACCCAAAGCTGTAAGGCCTGGTTCCACCCCCAGACCCAAAGCTTCAAGGCATGGTTCTACACCACAAAATATGCTCAGAGAACTGACAGGTTCAAATAAAACAGTTTTCTTATTTGGATGGCACTGCAGTAATAATACATTATAAAATAAAACCAAGTAAAAATTCTACTTAACTATATATTATATTAATATATAATTCTTTATTTTTGTTTATAATGTTTTGCCATGAACTGAATGATTAAGCTACTGAAGCAAGTGACAAAATGCTTACAAAAGTGTCTACTTTATTGCCTCCAAAATGGTTATATTCCAATAGTTTCTGTATAATACAGTTGTAGAATATATAGATATTTATTGCACAAACAGTAAAAACAACACGTAACATTATAATAGCGCTTTCAGTTAGTTCTCAATTAAATCATCCTGCAGTATGGAAATAAACATCCCCAGTGAAATAGATGGAATTTGGCAAAATGTAGACCTGATTTTCAAACACAACCCCACTTTTACTGTCTGTCAATTCAACATATTTGAGAGTCCTAAGTCTCGCCTGCATAACAAAAAAAAAGAAAATGATCCTACCTTCAGAAATAAGAGCTATTCCTCAGAGATTAAAGGGAGTGCTTTTTGATGCAAATCGCATCACTCAACTTCAATGTCGGCTTCAAATTATTAATACACAGGCAGCATTCAACATAACATTGTTGGACCATCAAAATCATCTTTCCTTTTCTTCATTTTGGATGGCAGTCATAAAGTTAGTATAAGTGGATTCGAAAATATGGCATTTATAATGTGTTTTTATTTCATTTTTTAATCAGTTTGAAATAGTGTCACAGGCCACATAGAGGGTTACCCAGCCCTGTTCCAGACCCAAAGCTATGAGGCCTGGTTCTACCCCCTGACTGAAAGCTATGAGGTCTGGGTCTACACCCAAGACACAAAGCTATGAGGCCTGGTTCTACACCCTGCACCCAAAGCTATAAGGCCTGGTTCTGCACCCCGGATCCAAAGCGATAAGGCCTGGTTCTACACCCAAGACCCAAAGCGATAAGGCCTGGTTCTGCACCCCAGACCCAAAGCTATAAGGTCTGGTTCTACACCCCTGACCCAAAGCTATGAGGTCTGGGTCTACACCCAAGACACAAAGCTATGAGGCCTGGTTCTGCACCCTGGACCCAAAGCGATAAGGCCTGGTTCTACACCCAAGACCCAAAGCTATAAGGTCTGGCTCTACACTCAAGACCCAAAGCTATAAGGCCTGGTTCTGCACCCTGGACCCAAAGCGATAAGGCCTGGTTCTACACCCAAGACCCAAAGCTATAAGGTCTGGTTCTACACTCAAGACCCAAAGCTATAAGGCCTGGTTCTGCACCCCAGACCCAAAGCTATAAGGTCTGGTTCTATACTCGAGACCCAAAGCTATAAGGTCTGGTTCTACACTCAAGACCCAAAGCTGTGAGGCCTAGTTCTACACCCTGGACCCAACGCTATGAGGCCTGGTTCTACCCCCAGACCAAAAGCTATGAGGCCTGGTTCTACACCCCAGACCCAAGACTATGATTAAGCTGTGGTTCCATGGTAAGCTCCATACCTTGCAATTGTGGCACAGTTGATCCAGGGCTTCACAGTGTGATAGCTCATAATCCATCTCCCCTTTAGTCCTTCACAAGTGAGCATGCCCAGGCAGCCAGTGACCGCTGCAAATAACAACCATTCACCTGTTACTAGGCAACATGACAGATTAATATTTGTTTAGTTTTATTCACAGCGTTAACAAACGATGTTGATTGCCCTCATATGACAGCTCGTCAGCCCTGCAGAGACTTTTGCTGAGGTGTCTTCACTTCATTCAACCGCAGTCACAGAATGGCCTGTCAGTTTGTGAAAATGACCCTGGCTATAAATTAGAGATGTTTTGACAGCAGACGTTGGACCCTTGCAAAAATTATTTCCGGAAGACCTGAAAGGGGTGAGGGGGTGGAGGTGGGGGTGGCGCTGGGGGGGGCAGCATATTATTACATCACATTACATTACAGGCATTTAGCAGACGCTCTCGGAGTGACGTACAACGAAGTGCAGATGAAACACAGGGGGAGGGGGTTTCCCCTGCAAATTACGGAACATGGGGGATTTTCTTTTCGAACTACACTTTGCAGTTCGTCAATTTGGGATGGGATAATTCAAACTTCTAAACTTCACTTCCGTCTGCCATGTAGTCTGCTGATTTGCAGGTGATTTCTGACCGCTCGCATGTATCAGGGAGCAGGTGACACATTCTGGGCGCTCCCAGACCTTCCAGGAAAGATGTGATGCCTGTGACATGTAGTGAGAACATTTCTCCACCCTCACCTCTGCTTTAGGCATCCTCAGTCAGAACCTCCTGCATAAGGACTAATTATGAGAAAAAATCTGATATTTCTTTACACTCTTTCCTTTTCTCACATTTTCGATTGACCACTCGTGCTTAAGCAGTAGTGCTCAACCCTGATTCAGGGTCAAAGACAAGTGTGTGCCCTCCTCTGAAGCAGGTGATGTCACCACTAATTCCTTTTTCACACCAAGGGCAGGCTTGCAGAGATGGAGGACGACACGTCATACACAGCTCAACAGTTGAACCACCCGGCCTGATCGATCTTGCCTGTGCCTGAAAATAAATCATCAGCCTTCTGAAACCAGACCGTTAGGATGGACTATACCAGACCTTAACAGATACCAGACTGTGAGGCCCATCCACACACCCAACCAGTGTCTTAACAGATACCAGACTGTGAGGCCCACCCACACACCCAACCAGGGCCTTAACAGATATCAGACTGTGAGGCCCACCCACACACCCAACCAGGGCCTTAACAGATACCAGACTGTGAGGCCCATCCACACACCCAAGCAGTGTCTAAACAGATACCAGACTGTAAGGCCCATCCACACACTTGACCAGTGTCTAAACAGATACCAGACTGTGAGGCCCATCCACACACTTGATCAGTGTCTTAACAGATACCTGATCATGAGGCCCATCCACGCACTCAAAAAGTGCCTTAAGAGGTAGTAGAATCATGGGCCCATTCATGCACTAGAACAATGCATGGACAGGATAGCTCACAGGCTTCAATTTTGACAAAAATCCATGAAAGCACTCTTGCAGTATTTTGTTGTTGATGTCATCATATTTTCAAACTCAATACCTGTCAACCTCAATACCACATTCTGATATCTATTGGGTGCCCAATGCAGCTTTACAATATATTTTACAAAGATATAAAAAAATAAAAATCCGTACTATAATCCTTACATGTCGTTGACCCAAAAGAGTATTCTGAAGGTGCTCTTTTATTGGAAAATCTACCCATTCAATAAGCTTGAACTGATAAAAAAATGCAAAGACAAAACACCCTGATATTTTTTTTTATTTGTGGAAGAAACAAGAGATATTTCTTGTATGGCAACCGGCCACAGAGTAAATATTACGTATAGCAGCACATTACTGTTGTCAACACCTTCTGAAGCATTGTAGTATATACAGTAGCTTCTGCCTTTCTTATGAATAATCATTAATCAACCCTGTAATAGGCTGAAGTATAACCAGCTGCAAATCACTGACATTGTTGTGCCCATCAATAACACAGCAAGCACAATGATTGGACTGGATGAGTGGCTGGCTGATTGCTGCTCCTGATGGCATATCACATCGCTCTACAAAGGAAATGGTTGGGAGGGAGCCATACAACTTAGGCTATACACTCACTGACCACTTTATTAGGTATTTATTAGACTTTTTTGATTTATTGGTCTTCTGTTGCTGTAGCCAATCCACTTAGTGGTTTGACAGGTTGTGTGTTCAGAGATGCTCTTCTGCATAGCACTGTTGTAATGTGTGGTTATTTGTATTACTCTCACCTTCCTGTCAGCTAAGACCACCTCTGACCTCTCTCATTAAAAAACGTGTTTTTAACTATTTTTGAGTATCTTAGAAACGGCTGCTCTCTGGATGTTTTTTGTTGTTCCACCAATCTCTACAAACTCGAGAGACTGTTGTGTATACCAGGAGATCAGCAGTTTCTAAGATACTCAAACCACCCTGTCTGGCACCAAAAATCGTTCCATGGTCAAAGTCACTTAGATCACATTTATTCCCCATTCTGACATTTGGTCCGAAAAATAGGTGAATCTCTTGACCATGTCTGCATGCTTGTATGAATTTAGTTGCTGCCACATGATTGGCTGATTAAACATTTGCATTCACAAGCTGGTGTACAGGTCTACCTAATAAAGTGATCACTGAGTATATAGTAGGTTCAACATTGGGAGATTTGAAAACAGAATATAACAGAATATAAAACTGTCCAAGTTCAAAGTTTATTGCTCATTTGTAATTCATGCTTTGGAATTGCCACCAGCTCTCATTGAAAAGATAAAAAATAATAATAGTCATAAAATTGAAATTAAAAAAGTGACAAAATGACATAAAACAAAGTTGCAAGAACAGGCAAATTAGGGCCTTCCTCCATACTCCTAACAAGGACAACAAGTAATCCTTCTGCTGAGAAACGCTGATTAGTTCATGAGTTACGACCGGCAAGGTCTTCAGGGGTCGGGAGACGGTGGCCAGAGGCGTATGAATGGCGAACGGATGGAGGGTCTCCTGCTGCGGGGAGCGCGTCCTCTCGCTGTCAATGCACGCGTGATTGCTGATGGATATGAGGCTGCCTCGGCCGGGATAATGGTTTAGGGAGTGCCGGCCCATCCCGTTCAGAGAGGGAGCAGAAGTCTGATGAGACCAGACCGTCAGGAGACGACGGGCGGGCTGGTTATGAGCCCACGCTTGATTGCACTTGCTTAAGTTGTAATGATTTTCTGCTAGTTTTCCCTCCTGTGCAGATTCTTCTGATGGCAAGATCAACCCCCCTCCACCCCGCCCACCCCCGCCATGTTTGTTACCTTGGTAACCGATTCAGCCATCTGAACCATTGTATCTCTTTATAACTTTTGCAGTAAAAGGCTTATAACCTTGTCTATTGAGTATACAAGCCTCAAAGCATGAGTACACTGTTCTGGTATGGATGGGGCTGGTAAAGGGCAGAATTATCTCTATATACCGTGGCTTTACACCTGCCTCACGTAGTGACTCTGATCGAACCACTAACATACACACACAAACACACACACATCGACGATACTGAATGATTTCATCTCAGACGTGTTTTTACCTTAAAAGTGGCCACACTCTTGTTTTACTGTGAAGATAAAAAGAAAAAGGAAAACATTTCAGAGGTTATTTCACACGATAACACTCAATACATGCAGCTTCTGTACAGTCTGCCACACAAAAGTAATTATCTTTACACAGGGATTCTAGCACAAAATAAAATTCATTTGAGCATTTCATAACCCCTTTGAAGACTGTTAAAACACAAACACAAACACACACATGCACACACACAGGCCTGAATCAATATTTAATTTATTCCCACTGTGTGTGCATTTGGATAGCAAAATGCACCCATCTTCTCTCTCGCGGTTATTTTCTCTCATTTTAAGCCACTCTCCAAACTGTCCCTTCTAATGCAGCCTGTCATGCATGGATGCTAACACGTTAACTCACTACAATATGAGCTCTGTTGAATGTGCTCCAGTAAAGGCCACCACATTTTAACCGCAGGAGAATGATTCATTTTTCTCAAGAGCAACTTGAATTGTGTTTTCGGCAGTGTCCGTGCATAGCTTACAGGTCCACATTGCTGTATGCGTGTGGTGTATATTTACTGCTAACCAGAACAGTGAAGATTCGATCCTTGGGCTTGGCACTGTGGCAGGACTCTTGAGAGAGGTACTTAAACGGTTTTGCTTCAGCAAATACCCTCCTGTAAATGGGTGTTAATGGGCAAAATGTAAAACGCAAGCCATTTGTATTGCTCTAACTGAGGATGTCTCCAAGGCAAATTAATAATGTAATCTACAGTGCTTTAACATTCAGCGTGGTAATTGTAGGCCACCTTGCACTCAGATAATCAGACTGTGTTCCCTGCCCCACCCCAATCCCTAACCGTTCCCCCACATCTGATGGAGTGGTATGGGCCATTATACTCAAAGGAACCAAAAGGCTCTCTTGTTTCCCACAAGACTGAACACAAAGGTTGTCTTCAGGTTCACCTGTATTCCTCTGAAGTAATCTGTGCATCCGGGCTACTGTTCATGCCCGCTATTCCTTTAGCATATTAGCCATCTCTAAGAAGAGTTTCCATCCCTCCTGGCACAGGAAACACTGTTTTGAAAAGGAGAAGGAGAAATTGTTTACCTAAGTTGTGTTTGGAATGTGCTGCAGGCTCTCTCTCTCTCTCTCTCTCTCTCTCTCTCTCTCATACCTTATTTTCGGCAGTGCCTTAACAAATTAATTATAAGACAGCACACAGGTGGCTCTTCGGAGAGGAAGGTTGTTTTGGTTTTCTCTTTTTGAAAAATCCATGCCATTTACCATGCCATCTTGTAATGATGCTACTGATTGATTGATACAGATGACTATCCTAATGGTTAAGGCATGGAGGATTTCCCCTAAGTATATGCTATACTGTTATAATTATGATTTAAATCAGCGCTAGTCAGCTCCACGTCCTGCGGGCCGCAATATCTGCTGGCATCCGCTTCAACCGTGCAGTACACCACCTGATTTCAGTAATTAGCATATTATCTGAACCAAGCAGGTAAAATAATGAGTGAAATCAGGTGGTGTAGCGTCAGGTAGGAGCAAATACCTGCAGACACTGAGGCCCACAGGACCTGGAGTTGAGTAGGATAGGCAAAACTACGAACAGGCTATCAAATTAAATGAACAAAAAAACACCTGTCCTACTTCCAAGTAGGGCAGGGCCAGATCCCTGCAAAAAAATAAAAAATAAAAAATTACACTTCAAATCATTTTTTTAAATACGTTTTGAATTATCAATCATTTGTGTCACATTTGAAACAAAATCCCATCAAACGGGAATGAATCAATAGTATTCTCATTAGATACTGTAGGTAACTATTGTAGCAATAGAAAGTGACAGTGCTGTAAGGAGCAGCAAGACTGAAAAAACTAAATAAACTGTGGCAGAAGCTGAGCACCAAAGTGGGGCATTTCAGTTTTTTTTTTTTTTTTTTTTTTTACCCCATCCCTGGTCTGACCACCTCCAAGGCCCAAAAGTACTTTTCCCTCAATGCTAGACTAGCCTGTTCACCACAGTTGCCCCACTCAAGTGCCACGTAACAGCACCCCCTGGAGACTCAAACGGAGTCAACAACACTTATTTTGGATAAGGACAACTCTTATCACCTGCAACCAAGACGTGAGTTTGCTGTTGTAACTTTGACCCTGCTCAACGGACAGAAATAACTGAAGGAATTCGGAAGTATTTCAGACTAAAAAATAAAAGCCGGACCAAAACATTGTGGATTTTCTCACATCGGGGCATAGTTGCAACAATAGAGAACACTTTTGTCTGAACTACGCAGAATGCTGTCTTGAGGGCAAGAGTGGTTTATTTAATCTAAATCTACTGGCTGCGTATTGTGTTATGTTTGCAAGCGCTTCGGCAAGCTCGTAGTCTCACATCAGTAGACAATATTGCTTTATTATATTATAACTCTACACATTTTACTTGTCACAATGTCAAAACAATCCTCTATATGATTGCACAGACAGATGAAAAATTAGAACTGATTGTAGTTCAGTTAGCCAAACGGAATCAGAGAGAGAAACGTTCTTAACCCTGAAGCTATCAACATGTATCGCACACTCAAATAACCAACTGGGGTCACATATGACCCCAGGTTCAAACAAAGGAAAAAGAAGCCCCAATCAATTCAAAAACATGTAAAAGACAGTTCATTTTCATAAAAAAAGTATATATCTATATTATTACAATTACAGCACATTTATTAATCATTAATGTCATCCACATTGGCTATATATAGGGGAATAGGGGGGGGATAGTGAGCCATAACACATGTAACCCATCTGAGATCAATATATAATGTTTTTGAGGTAACATTGTCATACATTGCATATATCCTTGTTTTGAATGTGATATAACACTCTGATATGTATTTGTGAACTCATTCAGGGGAGTCAGTGTTACTATTCACAAGCTCTGTATTTGCTGCTGCTAAACTTTTTTACAGCCACTGGGCCACGGACTCCTACTTCATGCTAGACCGCAGAATTGAACAATTTAAACCTTTTCCCCACATTCTATTGTGCCAAGTGCTGTAATACCAAACTTCTAACTTTACAGTCAATGTTTATAACTTCAACATTTAGAATATACCCTCTGACATATTAAGCACATCCATCCATCCATCCATTATCCTAACCCGCTTATCCTGAACAGGGTCGCAGGGAGGCTGGAGCCTATCCCAGCATACATTGGGCGAAAGGCAGGAATACACCCACCAGCCAGTCCATCGCAGGGCACACACACCACTCACTCACACACTCATACCTACGGGCAATTTAGACTATCCAATCAGCCTAACATGCATGTCTTTGGACTGTGGGAGGAAACCGGAGTACCCGGTGGAAACCCACGCAGACACGGGGAGAACATGCAAACTCCACACAGAGAGGCCCCGGCCACCGGGGATTCGAACCCAGGACCTCTTTGATAATTTTACCTGTCAAAGAAATCTGTGGGTATGTATCACTTGATATCTTGTCCCCAAGGAAATCTGAATTATTAAGATTCCTTTATCAAGTTGCATCAGACATCACATCACTCCAAATTAAGGCAGAAACCAGAAAATAATTATATGTATTTATTGAGAAGATGTTGCTTGAAAGTCAAGAACCTTTGGAAGGATCAAATATATTACCATTAAGATATCAATAAAGGTATGTCTGGAATCAAACATGACCCCAGTTGGTCACTTGATGGTTAAACGCATTGCCTGCACAGAAACCTGAACATGAACCTCATGCAACCGGGTCTGCTGGCATTTGCTTCAACTATGCGGTATACCACCTGATTTCACGAATTATCTCATTATCTGAACCAAGCAGGTAAAATAATGAGTGGAATCAGGTGGTGTCGCGCAAGGTAGGCGACTATGCTTTAGTGTGAGGCAGGGGTGTACATAGGGAAAAAAAAGTTGCGAGATGACATTGTGCAGGGCTATAATCGCCTGCTGCAGTCGTGGAAGTTGGCAAAAAAAAAATCATACCGGTATGTCTGTTTGCGGTTATGTTTGTGTAACATTTAGATCGCTAATTCTCCGTTTGAAATCTGTAGGCCTGCCCTCACAAAGGCGGGTAGCCTGAAGGTATGTTCTCCAGACACTGGAGTGTCTCAGAGCACAATGGGAGAGAAATAAATCAATCCATCCGCTGCACAGTCTTACGGTGGGTAATTTTCCTTTGTTCATATGAAGTGCATAACCAGGAAACGAGTAAGATGAAATGTCTCCGGAGACGAAATCGCTTGGGGAATGAGGCGCGAGGCTCTTAATCATCGCGAATCTAGTTCTCTGCCTGCTGTCTCGTTGTAGTGATGCACTTCATTGTAATTCTAAATGCAAACCATTTGCATATTTGCAAATCCACAGAGTGTGTGCGCGCGCGCGTAAGCTTGTGTGTGTGCTGGTAGGAGACACTTGTACAAATGGGCACCATGCGACAAAATTGACGGTGCGTATCTTTGTATTGCCATTTGTTCTCACCAGAGGAATCCTTGCTCTTGCTAGTTTCTTTTGCGCCCAGCCGTTTTACCGATTTCCCCCTGTGTATAATAACGATAATAAATGGCAGAAAGCGGCCAGGGTGCTGTAGCGGACCGTATTAAATGCTGCCTTTGATATGTGGTACAGAATACGTCACTGCTTATATTTCTTATCATTAATCCTTGAAAAATCATAATTATAGGGCAAAGAGTTTGGTGATTCAGGTGAGGGACGCTGAAAAGGCTCTATTTTCACGGCCTGTCCGCTGCCTGGCATTGAACATTTAAATTGAAACTTAGAATTTGTCCTGGGCACCACTGTCCGTGTGACGCATCCTAATGGAAAATGACGGTGGGAATCTATCTTGAGTCTTCCAGCTGCCATTAAAATTGTCTATCTGAATATAAATCTCACCATGCTGTTTCAGCTCTGTTACCCCACTTTACCAGAATGAGCATAATTTTGCCTCTCCAATCCACAGGAAAAACCAGGCAGTGGTTCTCTAAGAGAAAATTCGACCTGTGAAATTATTTTTGTGAAAGCATTTTACTAACTAGTTCGCTAGTAAAAGCGTGGTGAAGTGCAGGAAAATTAAGAATCCTGGAAAGTTACCACGACAACAGTCCCTGATTAAATTACCCTCAAATTCAAAATAACGTATTGCCCTTGGCTAGAGGCAAATCCGCTTTTAGCACTCTTAGGAATCTTCGGACAAGTGGGTTCAAATCCTGCCTCTGACCCCAGTAAATCTCAACTCCTAACACCCACAGTCCACCTGTTGAACTGCGCATGATCTGTGTTCCTCCTACTCATGTCTGTGTGAGCCTGACTTGTAGACTGCAGTGTAATCAGAAGCAATGGCTGATGTTGCCGATTTATATTAAAGGGTATTTTTTTAATACATTTTGGTTTCACCATTACAGTGGTGTTTATACATGGCTGTCCTCCACATCACTGCTGATGGCAAGCTCTAAAACCAGGTTTCTTTTGACTCCTGCATGCCTATAATGGGATGTTATTTGTCAGGATAATCACAAATATTAGTATAGATCTATTTGTTTGACCTGTGGTAGAATGTTTTGGTGACATTTCATGCTCGTGTTTACTTTCAAATCTGATGCCAAGAGAATAAGAGGCTACCTCTGTCTGACTCAAATCATAGTCTAAAAGCTATTTAGACTATGGATACCAAACGCTGCTATCAGAATTGTCAAAGAAAACTGCATACTTGTAAACAGGGTGGGTGTGGGGTTTGAGCTTGAGTGAGTGAAGTTATTACTCTGAAAAATAAATGTTTTTTCAAAGCAGCATAAACCCTTGTTTTTATGATAAACATAGCACAGATGAGGGATGCCACTTTTGTCTAATTGAATATGGTGGGAGTGCAGCATGATATCACAGTTGAATAATTATATAGCTTACTGTATCGCAAGGAAATGATATCAAACAATTATAAGCAAGCCAGCACAAATTCTTCCACAGATAATTTTGATGTATTGATTTGGATGGGTAAGCTATAGGAGTAAACTGACCTCAGTCCTTGCACTCTGCTTCATTTTAGGTGCCGACCCAGTGAGATGATTCTAACCTACCATAAGGCTGCCTGTGTCAGAGGGCATGCCCTAGTGACACGTTGGTTCTGGCGAGGATGACGGTGGCCATTTTAAACCAGTTTGCAGGTGGGTTTCAATTTCAGGGCCAAGTGTGAGGTCACATCCATTAACCATGCCTACATAATCGATGAGTAAATAAGGCAGGTTAGGAGACATTTTGAAGAACGCGCAGTGCTGAAAAACACACTGGAGACGCCCGTTTGTGAAACATTTATGGCCAGACGTGTTCTGCTTCCCATGCGCCTGGAGGCAGTTTTAGCTGACATATAGCCTGTGTATGTATTATTTATCACGCTCAGTGTTTAAGGGAATGACCTCGCGTTCCCGCCATTGGTCCAAAACCGAAAAACAAACCGCATTCACCATCGCCTCATTTCATCATCTCACAGCGGACCGAATGAAAAGCGATGCACCGCGACCGCCAAGTGTCAGACTTGATAAAAAGTTTAAAAAGTTAAAAGTTATATTTATTTATTTATTTTTTGTTTTCACCAGAAGGAAAGGCATTGGCAGGATGGACCACATTCGGGGAAAACTGTTGGTCTTCTTTGGTCAATGCATTTCTATTCCCTGTCTGTGCCTGCAATACCCCGAACGCACAGATCTCTGTTTTTGTTCTTTTTTTTAAAGCCTGCTTACTCTTTTCAGCAAGCTTAAGATGTTACACTTCTTAATACTGCAAATTTAAATTCACGTTTGGAAGTGTGAGTGTGAGTGTGAGTGATGTTGGGGGGGGTTATTGCCATGGGACTGGAGTCTTGGTTGACCTCTGTTTTTCAGAGCTGCTCCAGTCTCATTTGCAGAAGAGCGTATCCCAGCATCCTCTGTGTGCGGCAGGCCCCGGGTCCCCAGGGCTCACTCCACCTGCAGGATGGGGCAGTCTTCCTGTGTGTCCTATTCATAATGACGGATACACACATACTGTAAGTACACACACACATGCACCCGCGCACACATGCCTATACACACAGGTGCACATGCACACACATACCTATGCACATACACACACACCAACACAAGGACACAGGTGCACACACACAGACACGCTCAAGCGTGCACAATGACGCATGCGTGCACACACTGACACACGTGTCCAGACATGCACACACACACACAGAAATAAACACACTCACACACACACTCGCACACTACCCGGTTCCCCTCTCTGAACACCGTGGGCTGATTCGAAAGCCCCCCCTCACACACCTGCCTCCTTAACATTTATTCTGGTTTCTGGTGCTCCTTTGCAGACTGCAGATCGGAACCTAATTATCAGATTGATTGAGACTCGAGTGCACGCTGCTTTCTCCTCTCATACCCCTGTCGCATATCAATTGCTCGACAGTGTGATCAATGTGTGTTCAGAGAGGGAGAAAAAAGCAAAAACAAACTAAAATAAAACAAACTGTGACAGTTACTGCTAATGTTGTAAGCTGGTAGAGTCCTTTGGCCAGATGTTTCCAATTCAGTGAAGCCTACATTTGAGGAAGGATTGATACACACATACACACACACACACACACTGTCTATTGCTCTGTATGTGGGGGGGAGGTGCATGGATGGGTGATTTCCATCCTCATTATGCATTTTATTTCAAACTATGATTACTTATGGGGAAATGGTTTGCATACTTTATGCAATGCGAGCGATAAAGTAAACCATAAGACCTTGTTTGCAAATCATCTCTCTTGCTCACCCGGAGCCGGGCGTAAGAGTGCTTTTGAATGGAAGAACCTATAGGGGGCGCCCCAGTATTGCGGTCTTTAAACATCACTTTTCAAGCCACGTTCAGACCCGCAGAAGAGTGAAAGGAACAATTCATTCTGAACGAGCGGAGATGTCAACGTGCCTTCGGTTCTCTCTCCCGGCTTCAAGACAGTCAATGAATGTGAGAGGATGTATAATGACAATAATACCTGTTTTAATAAAAGATGGCTTGCTGAGACACTGGGGAAGGCATAAAGGGAGGCTACCTACATGTGAGAATGTGGAAAAAGAGGCTTGTGAAGCCTTTATGCTCCAACCCTAACGGCAATGAATATTCTCCAGTAAAACGGCATGGAGTTTGAGGTCTGTCGCATGGCCAACTGCAAGCTCCCAGCTTGCAGAAGTCAGGATAATTACCACTTTGCATTTCACCCAAGCAGGACCCAAACCTTGTTGGTGTTTTGAGTCAGTGTGAGTGCGAGTGCGAGTGCCCGTGCGTGCGTGCGTGCCTCTGTGTCTGTAATGGCCACTTGTCCACAGCACTAATAAAAGAAATTGCCAGGAAGGGCTGTACCTCCTCGGATAGAGAGACTCCAGCAAAACTGTAATTACCATGGTAATGACAACAATATACCTGCCCCCTCTGTATCCCAAAATTGGATGAGTTACATAATAATGAGACGACTATATAATTTTGTTTCTCCTGTAAAGCTAGCAGCAAGATTTTTTATTATTTTGCAGGTGGTAGGCTAGTCAGTCAGTTAGTGGTCACTAACTAACTACCTAACTGCTTGGTACAGTCAGTCCTGCTCCTTTCTTTTAAAACCAGGGGAAACCTCCACGTTACAGTCGTATGAAGCAGCCAGGCAGGGGCACAGTCTCAGAGGGAGGGAGGGAGAGAAGAATGTCATCTCTCGCGTCTTCAATGCAATGAGCAATGGGGAAGCATTTACCGTGAGGATTCATTACTTTTCCGACGCGCCGTGCCGGCGAGGAGCCTGTCTGGGTATGGAACAGGCCGGCGCTCTCCCCACGGTTCCCAGCCTACGCTGTGTCCTGGCTCACCCGCAGCGCGTCTGGAGCCTGCCTGTCCCATTCACGGCAACGCGGGTCTAGTGACAACCGTGGTCCTAGCGGTTACGCCACGGGAACCCAGTCTTATCAGAAAAGGACCAGTGTTGGGTCGGTTGTCTTGTTTTTAGCCGCAGCACTACAACGCGACAGCTGATGCAACTAATTAGCCATTCAATCGAGACCTCGATGCGTGGAATCGGGCATCTTATTGCGGAATTGGACACCTCCAAGACTGGATACCCTCGAGTTACACGTATCACTGGCGTGCTTTCGTCATTTTTGCTGTGCTTGTACTTTGTTGTAAAATCCATATTCAAAATGCCAAAATGTTTAAATGCCATACCGTTAGCGTACATAGGCTACATGCATTCGTCTAAAGCTGGAAACAAAGACTTGAGACGTTTCGAAAATTAAAGCTTAATTTTGGATTGTATATCACTCAAATATGTTGCCAGGTGGTGATGTGATTTAGGTTATTTTAGCACCAACGAAAAATCCTTTAACAAGCATCAGCCAGCACATATTTGAAATGCTTCGCACATCTGTTAACAGGGCACAGCTGCGCACACCTTCAAACGCAGTGCAAGCTCCTTGTTTTAATGGTAGGATGTTTGTTTGAATCCCAAGGATGGCATGTTAAAGCATCGCTTAAAACCTTTACTTCCAGGGTGACTTGTTGGACACACTGGCCTTTTTAAAAATATATATTTTTTCTATTAATCTGGGGCCTGGCCTTTTTAAAATATATATTTTTTTTTTTACTATTAATCTGTGGGAACAATGTATGGTGTGATAGTTACTGAATTAATTTAATGTACTGACCACATTTATACACCCAAATGGATAAAAAAAGTCATTTTCATTTACAATGTATAGTACGTTTTGCTTTGGCTGCCACGTGTTGAGTATATTAATATGCTAACCTGAAAATATGCTCGGATTAGTAGTAGCTATCTAATTCTCTTCTAGGCATGTGGTGATGCTACAACCATTTTGGGATGCAAGACATGAACCGGCTGTACAACACGCCATGTCACTGATTAATGTTTGCCTATTTTATGCTTATATTAATACGGAAAAAGTGTGCCTCTTTCCTGCATGTAGTTGGGGCCTATGTCCGTATTTAACCCAAAGAGCTGAAAGAAGAGCGCAACCCATTTCTGTTCAAAATGCAATGCACAATTGGCCGTAGCATCGCTCAGCAAGGAATGGTTTTGCATGGCCGGATTTCTAGCTTCTCGTTGGATAATTCCGGGACTTCTGGCCAATTGGGCGCCTGTCGTCTGCAGTCCCCAGCTGAACGTCGAGCCTCTGATATAATGTGGCACAGCTCAGCTGGTACAATGCCAGGGGGAAATGATATACTTTTTAATCTGGCTCTTTCCCAAACCGACTGAGGACACCGACGCTACGGCCCGGTCCTGCGGATACAAGCGCGAATTAAAAATCGGGCGAAGAACCGCTCGGATTTCGAAATTGGTTCAGAATTAAAGTCGGTAAAAAAAAAAAACCATCTGTTTGCACCACATTTGTCAACATGTTAATCAGATTGCTCTGTCGCATCCTTCATCATATAATCTGTGTTTTTCTTTATTGCAGGTTCACCTCCACGCTATTTGACATTAAGAATATGTAGCATAGCTTCTCTTAGTATCCCTTAAATGGTATATCTCTGTGAATCATTCAAGTACCTCATTTGGGTGTTCCACGGATATAGGTTTAATACGTAATGTATGCATGATGTTGACATATCAAATTGATGTCCAATGCAATATAGCTAGCAAATATGAAATTATTATTCACCCCCCACTGCAATCACCCCCCACTGGTATGGTACATCTCATAAATAAATAAATAAATAAATAAAGAGTAGATATTTTAAGAACAAACAGGTTTCCTTTGACACCCGTTCATTATTATTTTGCATTGTTCTATTATGGAACAGGCGCAATGTTCTCTAGATGGCAGTAGTTCGTCAAACATGCCAGAGCGCATTATTACACCATACAGGGGGACAAGGGTTTGGGCGAGTTAATGTTTGCGCGTTTGTTTCCTCAGTCGGAGGAAAACACAATATGGTTGGATTTCATGACAGCCAGATGGATTTTATGGCAGCTGTATTTTAGCCTTATTTTAGATGTCTCGCTAATCTCTGCTGCCCATGACGATGAAACGTGTGATGGCTCTATTACATTATGCAAACCGTAATATCTTGGTTAAGTCAAAATGCAGGGGTAATTAACTTAAAATGACTTTGTGCTTTTCACAACAGTTTCGTCTTAATCGGAAAGATCATATCAACGGCGCTTTTCTGTAGGCTATGTGGATTTCATCGAAATATGCTGAGTGCGTCTTTGAAGTCAATGTTTACAAGAAAAAAAGTCATTACCAGGTCTGAAATTAAAAACAAACAGTGTCATTCCATTAATTGCTGTTTGTATTTGTGGACTCCCCATATTCGCCGTTTGGTAGGCTGTACACGCTTTGACTGCGTGATTTACTTTTTCTGTGGAGTGGATTTGTATGCTACGTAATTCACAGATGACTGATAAATATACAGAAGTTTGGGCGGAGAGTGTAGTAATTTATGTACTGGTAAAATTATTTGCAATTTGTAATATCGACACTTGTTAATAGGCTTAAACGTTATGCGAATGAGAATAATAACATGAGTCTAATCCGCCTTGATTAGTACTCGTGGTTGGCTACTACGCAGTAGTCTACTCTGCCTATATTGTGAAGCACATAATTTAAAATCTGAAATGTTAGATTATATGATACGTTGGTGGGGGCGTTACTTTTACTGTGGGAACATTTTTTCCAAGCGCAAATCGCAATTTAAGCGTGTTGTGTAGTGAATGGACAAATGCATCATCGAAACAAAATCCAAGCCGTCGCCGGCACTTGATTGACAACTCCGCAAAGCCACAGGATGCGTCGTTAGTGTCCATTCGCTCAGCCACACTGCTGAGCGTTACCACGCAGCCTACATCAAAAGCAGTAGGGTATGGGGTGACGCTTTATACGTGTAGGCTACTCTTTCATGTTCTCTTCTCGGCAATAAAGTAGGCTGGTTATACAGCGATGAATGTTAAAGGAACAACATCACCGTATATTTAGGCAGATTCAAGAATGTTGAGCACTCGATTTTGAGCAGAGTAGATACTTTGTGTTTTTACAGGTAGCAGCGCATTTGCCAAAATGTCACGCTTTGCATTTCACAACATTTCACGTCCAATTATTACTACTACTACTACTACTACTACTACTACTACTACTACTACTACTACTACTACTACTACTAATTATAAACAGAGTAGGCTATTTTAAGTTCATTGTCCCCATGAGGACGTAAGCCCCCACAGATCCTATAAAACACATTTAATGTTGCGGAAAGCAGTGGCCGTTCAAACCGTCATCATAAATCGTGGAAGATGATTCCACGCAGTATGTGCCTTTTCAACTAACCTTGGAACTCGGCGGCATTTGTTTTATCTGGTGGGATGCACATTGGTATTGCCGATACTATAGTGCTGAAGCCATAACCTGCGCGGTTCTGGGAACAGTTGCAAAAGTTCATTTTCTTCCCTTTTCCCCCATTTATATTTGTTGATTGTTTAATTTTCATTTACAATATACTAGCTCTTGCTCATTTGTCTTTAAATGAAACACATTTTATACAGTTTTCTAATTATGGTGTCAACATGCACAGGTTAGTCATGCTTTTAGCGAAATTAAGCCCCTTTGTTATAAATGTCATGCATTGACAGGTCACTGCATTTAGGCATCTGCTATATATAGCTAAGCATTTTAACACTCACACTGGCTGAATACTAGTCTTCTTTGTAATATACTGCGACACACAAATTCCATACTACACTGCCAATCATATTATATATGCTGCTGTATATTAGTATGACACTACATTTGCTATTGGTACTACTCTGTATGCTACTGATGTAGCCTACTTGTACTTCTACCCCGGATTTTAATGGTGGCGGTGATGTGTGCCAGAAAGGTAAGACTTCTGTTTCCAGTCTCAGCAGCTGGGCCCCCTGACCCCCATGGGGGGTGAGAAGCGAGTTAAGCAGGTTCAGGCAGGTGCAGCGTGATTGCTATGCATATTGACAGGTATCTAGCGGTTCAGTCCCTGGCAGGAATAATTAATAACAGCAAGGGGCCTCATCTGAAAAAGGGAACAAAAAAACAAAAACGCCTCTTTGCTAACAGCAGATCGTTAATTAAGGGTAAAGGTGGAACCTCAGTGCTGAACAGCGATTCGATTTCTGACGCTCAGATTTACTGACAAACCCGCAAGTACGCGGTCTGAACTACCAGAGCCTCCCAAAACAGGAAGGTGTGGTCACTCGTATGGGAATGGAAAGCAGACCTACTGGCAATTTAAAAAAAAAATGTATACACATATTAGAGCATATTTCATCCAGAAATAAGATGCATGTCTTTACTATGACTATAGACCATGGGTACAGTTCTAGGACATTTCTGGCAATTTCTGACAGTTCAGTCGAAAGTAGCGGGAGTGAACTGTTCCAATATCGGTCTTTCGTATGGGAATTGAAAGCAGACGTATCTGAATACTGATAAACATATATGCTGTGGTTAGAAAATACAGCATGCTTGCTAACTCTATCTCCCGTGGCCCTGCGCCTTAGATGTGATGCTGCTAGCTTTACACAAGGCTCAGTGTGTGACTTAGATCATTGTTTGGATGAATGGGCCCACTGGACTCCTTGTCAAATGCTAGCCTGCATCTTCCTCATTACCTGTCTGATAGACAGGATGCCTGAATTCCTTTACAAAAATGAAATGAATCACTGAGATAAGATTCCTGTCTGGGGTTTATCTATATTGGTCTATACAGATCTATTGTCTATGGGGCCAGAGAATGTATATATATTTTAAGGGTGCTTTATTTGTTTACTGTACGCTTTAAGAATGTACAGGGCACGGGTGGCCATGCTATGCTGTGCATTCGGCCGGCTGTTGAAGCACAGGACGAATGTGTTCCTGATGAGCTAGCCTTGGGCTGTGGATAGTGTGGACAGCCGCTTGGAACCCATGCTCATTCTCAGCTTGTTAAAATCACTAGTTTTCAGGCTCTTTCAGTAATTACTCCGCGAAATGCCATTCGCCACCAGCGTGGCGGAAACTTGAGCTCGGCGACTGTTTATCCAGGCGATTCTTTATACCGGCTCAATTAACAGAAAATGAGCAGCTATTAATCATTGGGGCTTATGAACATCTAATAAAGGATGCAGTCGTTTTATTCTCCTTTGCAATACAATTAGAATCGATCCAATTTTTGGGGGTGGCAGGGGGTCATAAATGTACTCTTTCAAATGAAACATCCATAATAGATATCAATAATAGATATAAAATACATTAACTTTTGCATAGCACTTAACGGGTATCGCAAGGTGCGTTTTCACCAAATAATCATAAATACATTGCAGCTATAATTTCACGGTACCGCTAGTCCAAGGCAGGTACCAATATCTCATTGATAACGTTACGTTTGGTTTATTAGTCTCAACTTTTTCTTCTAAGCCACTACTGCGGTTTGTAGTTGGATGGGGGAAATCACTGTTCAACCGCCCTGGTCACAGCAGTAGTCCATATTTAATAACACCAATTCCTCGGCCGTAATCAATCTGTTGCCCGACACAAGCCCTGAAGGGCCTTGTTGCCTGGGACCTGCTGTCTGAGATCAGTTGCATTGGTCATTCTGTCCAGGCAGTAACCCGGAGGATGGAAAGTCTGTCGGAGAAAGGAAAATGCCCTTTTACCCTCCAGTTTACACCATTTAGACTTAACTTTTTACGAGGTATCCCTTGGAGGTTTGTTTCCAGACTCATGGGTTCACTTTGCTACCTGTTAATTATATTACCTAGCGGTGAATCGCACCATACCTTTTCTCCACAGAGCCACCTCTCATTTTTGTCATTGGATTTTAATCCGATTTAATTAATCTCTTGCCCACAGTTGAGCCAAGCCATAATTGGAATGGAATGCACTGTAATGTATCCACATTTAAAACGTATATTTTAAAGGGGGGGATTGTTAGGTGTCGGTCAGCAACTACTACTATAAAACCAATAAATAAAATGAGATGTAATCTTTCGCGTTCTTATAGTGATCGACATTTGAGATAATGGCTGCTTAAAATAGTTTTTGTTGAATTGTGTACAACAACAGATGAATGAGATACGAAGATCTCGTTCACTCTTCAGTTGAGTGGAAAATGCGATCCATAATTGCCTTGACTTGGTGCCAATCCATAGGTAGCTAATGGTAGTGATTTATGGGAACTTGGGAGGGGGTGGGGTGTATCCGTGCGATTAATCAGTTGTTTCCTAGTCGCTTGCGTTTTGCGCTACCCCTCGTCCGTGATGTAGGATCAGACGTACCCAGCATTGAAAAGTCAAGACACACACTCTCTGTTCTCTGCAAGACCCCCCCCCCCCCCCCCCCGCACACACACTCACATCCTCCGCTTGTACCCCCGCCTCTGTCCTACCTCTTCCTCTCCCTCTCTCTCGCCTCTCGCTGTCTCCCTCTGTGCACCCTCCCTTATACCGTCTTCTTACACTCATATAAACACCTAGAGATCCTAGTGCACGCAGGGAGAGGTGGACCGCTGGCTCGCTGCGAGAAAGAATTCCCACTGACATCCTTGAATAACCGGCGCGTGACTCACTAACTGAGGGGTCCGGACTTGTGCGAGAGTCCTGCTGGAGCCGGAGTCTCAATTCCGCAACGATGTCAGAATTTATTTTAGCCTTTTTGACCATATCGGGATTATTTCCAATCGCCAAGGTGCTGACCACCGTAGGCGCAGAGCAAGGTAAGACTCGTTCGCAATGCAAGCGGTCATACGAGGTCTGATAAAACTTACCGCACTGGATTATCGTTTATGGCTTCGTAAAAATGGCTTTAAACACATTATAGTTGTTTTACTTTTGAACACACTGCCTATCCCTTGTTTTATATATAAACAGTACTACGGGGTCTGTGCCTGTAATTATATTGTTAGAAGTAGTAGGCTATCTGCATTTTATTTCTAAGTGCTCAAATTTCCAATTCGGTATTGGTTGTGTACGTTCTACCGCTGTCACGTGACGAGATTTTAGTTTTCTGTTCTTAAATTTGAGTAGAATATGGGTTGCCCGTAACAAACGAACAGTGGTATTTCATATGCAACAAAAATAAAATCCAGTTTATGCAATGGCAGACGGGACCTGTGTATATGCTACTTTTTAGTTTTAAAAGCTACATATGTAGCCTGTTTTACTGTGTTTGTGTAGGCTACAGTAGTTATCATTGGCTGCTCAAAGGGAATGCAAAGATACTGTAGCTACGTGTAGCCTATTATGTAGCCTACCAATTCAGACCTATTCAACTAGAGCGTATTTCGCATTTGAAGCTTTGTCATTGCTGCATGGCGGGCTACATAACTGTGTTACAAGATGTTCTTATACATTCATTTTATTATTGGCAGTAATGTAAAGTATTATGTGCAAGTACAACACTGAAACGGCAAAATGAACACGGTAATGGATGTGGTAGCCCAGGCAAGTACAACATGGACACGTGCTTGAGAATTCTCATTGGCATCAAATAACTCGGCTGAATGTCCTTTTGAAATCCTGATTTCCCAGAGTCCATCGATTGCAGCCTCGCAGAAACAGGAATATATCCCCTTGTCGAATTATTTTACACACAAGTGTTCTCCTCCTGTTGATTTTCTGTCTTGTCCTTTCGGGGCTCAGTTTTCGAGGATATGAAATCCAATAATGTGTCCCGCTTCGAAGCCCTGAGATGCTTTTTATTTAGACACAACCAGCGAATCGCAGCAGGTGCCTGCATAATAGTTTATTGAATGCTTGCTCAAAAAAGCATCCACTACGAACCCAGTTCCTTGGTGGCTATCGTGAAACCTTTTTAATTCCCTGAAATTGTAAGAATAACTTTGTGGTTGACTCTGCCTTGTGTTGAAACGCAGTGTAAATCTAAGCTTCCGAACGCTCAATTTACGCTTGAAGGTGTGCCTGTCGAGATAGGGCAAGCTTTAGAAGACGCGCCCTCCCCCAACCCCCGAACTAATATAAGACAGATCGACAGCTTATAACATGCTGTTTTAATGACATCCCCCTGCGTATTACAGCGTTAAATTGCTTTAGCAATATTAAGCGGAATCTTATTGACTATGCTTTGCGGATTTTCCATTGCGTCATAAAAAGTTATTCATGAAATTGGCGACAATACTTTGTATCCCATTAGGAATCTGTGCTCAATCTTAAAACCACCGATAATGTCATGCAATTATACCAGTATTGAAAACTGCACTGTCACTAGGTGGCCTGTGATGTTCGTGTAGCCTATACATTGTGCGCTCCGCTCAGTTTTCTGAACGCGCACTGCGTTCACGTTCAGTTCAGAAGGAACAGGTGTCGGAAACCCAAATGAGATTGAGTAGGCTATCACAACAACCTTCTATCACACGCATTTATCACGGTACGTCGAGTAGCCTACGCCGTTTTTTCAGCATTTTATTTCAGCCGAGCTATGGTTTGCCAGTCCCGGTTACTTTTGAAAACATGGTTAAAATCTCCGTCTGGGCGACTGAATGTAATTCCCGTAACCTGCAGTAAAATGCGTCCTTAATTTATGTTGTTCATCTTACTATTAAATGTTCACCAGTACAGCTGTTTTCCCATGTAGTTACAACATGACTGAAATAATCTGCATGCAATTTCAATTACCCAGCTTTGTTCTCAAGTTTTAATCAGTGTGGGCTTGTATTCATACTAGAGCGAATCCCTTAGCTATTTTTAAGGTCATGCTTAGGTTATGGCTATCTTTGTCCAGTTTTTAACTCCTGCTTGGGAGGGACACAATTAGTTTCCAAAGGTGGAAACCTAATTGTTTGAATGTTTGTAATAACCGTACCTGCCAATTACCGTTTCGAATTTTTTAAATGTGGCTAGTGTTCTCGTGATTTTGATGAATTGTCTATATGAGACTTTATTTACATTACTGCCTAAAATTGGTGGCTGAATGCTATTAAAAAAAAAAACTTGGTGGAAACCTAGTTAGCTACTCCACCCAAGCTACAACCATAGCCTACTGCAAAATAGCCTGAGCGATAAACGGAGAACAGGATGAGAATTATTGGTTGTTGAGGGTGTAGCTGCGTCGCGTTTAGACGGCCCTCTTCTAACGGAATTATCTTCTGGCCTTCCAGAACTGAGAATCGATGGCAATTATTTTCAGGCTGCGTTAACAGCGAGAGTTGGGGCAAAATAACATGCTTATGTTCCTACATGCTTATTTGCGATTTACATTTTTCTTCACTCCATGTTCAATTAAAAATGCTCATTGGCTCATTGAAAGTACTGCATCAGTTGTGCCTACTTGTGCTGTTCGTGTGTGTGTGTGAGAGAGAGAGAGAGAGAGAGAGAGAGAGAGAGAGAGAGACGTATGGTCTTGCTGCTTGTCTACTCTAAATTTGTGAACTTGAAATGATTCAGACCTTGTTGTTATTTTTCTTCTCAATCAACCAATTTCTTCCTCACGATATAGCTGTTCTGAAAACAAAAGTATGTTGTCTTTTAACCATGTTTTGGTTATCCATATTCCTGGAAATTATCTGGAGACAACACTAAGGAAGTCTGTAACCAATTTATCCCAGTTAAAAATAAATTAATTCTTGCACTCAAATTGAATAAACGTCCTCAGCATTATTGCTATGACAACGTTATAAATAGCCGAAGGACATAGACTGAACGACCACTGGTCCACAGTTTCAGTTAGGTCATATCATCGCCGGATTGCCAAGAAAGCTGTGTATTTTGTAGACATTTTCGTCCCAGCTCCGGGGTTGTTTTCATAGCTGGTTTACATTACTGTCTGGAAAGTTTCACGGCAAAAAGTAATGTTTTTCCTTTAGTGGAACCTTCACCCCAAATCGGCTGGACGTGGAACATTTTATGAACACTTTGGAACACGTTTTGCCGCAACAGGTGTTTGTTTCTGCCGACGGAGAGCTTGACCTCATCTAAGCCTCGTTTCTAAAAGCCACATTTTGCGTGGGCCTACCTCATGTCAAGCCTTCCTGTCTAATCTTACCTCTGAAACATACGTAGCTGCTGACAAGTTATAACTGTGGCTGTAATTTCGGCACTAAGTGCTGACCAGTAAATGGCTGTGACATGACCATCATGGCTGACTGAACCAATGATGTCTTACAAGGAGTGATGTATTGGTTGGTAAGTTGATAAGAAGGGGCAACTCGCCTGTGAGTTGGCTGTCAACCTGCATGATCTTTTTTTTGTTTGTGAGGGTATTGGTGGTACACTGACTCTTTGCTCTCAGTTCTTTGAGAAATATATAAAATGTATTTCTAATGTATTGGACGTGATTATGAGTTTGGTCATAAAGAACATGCAAGAAAATATTGTGTATGATTAAATGTAAAATGCAAGCAACATCAAGATATGGACACATGCAACAGTGAAATTGTCAGCCTGTCCTCACAGACAGTGTATACTCATTTCACAGTGATTTAAGTGCATTGTTTGAACTGCAGTTGGCAAACCCGGAAGCTTTTTGATATGCCACGCATGTTGCCATATTATTATAAAAAAAAAAATAAAACAAAATTATTTCAAATTCTTCCTGTTTTTTCCCAATTTTTTAATAGTTTTAACCAATTGTACCCTATCTATTCCAATGGCCCATGTGTTAGCCAGGGGTACACCACCTACACCCTGTCGCTCGGTGGCCCAGGTGGATCAGGTGATCCTGAAAACGACACTCCTTCTCCGAGCCACATCGTCCCGCCTGCGACAGTGATTTCGAGGCTCCCAGGGTGCTGTTGTATGCACCGATCACACTAACCCCTCTTGAGACCCCCCCGCCCTTGGAGGGGCGAGCCAATTATGCCACTCCATGTGAGCCGGCCAAACTCGGCTTTGGCAGGACCGGGAATCGAAGCCATATTATTTATAATTTTTTTCTTCCTTCATAATTTTTCCTTGCCGAAGTTGCTCTAAGAGCACTGCAGCACTAGGGCTTGCAGGAGACCTGCAAGCTGTGCCCCTGTCTGGTGAAGGAAACGGTGCTTGGGATTAGGGAGACTGCAATGAATTCCCCATGGAAAAATACGTCTGGTCTGGTATCATTTCTATTTCATTGTGTGTGATGATGGTAACATCTAGGTGCTGATATGCCTGCACTTGACAATCAAAGTATTAATGCTTGTGTAGTAACATAATTTTGAAGAAAAGCATGTTGTAAAATTTATGTGGGAAGATTTTGTGCATTAATAAAATGTATATACAGTGAACAATTTCAACCCCTTCCCCCCAGAAAAGTTTTTATTGGTTTGGAACTCCCAATCTGGGAGACAAAAACTGCGACTGCCTATCTGTGTGGCTCCATGAATGATGGAAGGCTTACAGTATTTCTTCCCACTATTTCCCATAAGACAAAAAGGACATTTAGCGCCAGCTCTTTGTCTCTGTTTGCAGTGCTACTGCTATCTAGGCTGATTACTATAATAGGAGTTGCCCTCATTTGGTGTGACTCAACAAGCTAGCGTTATTTGTTCGTAGCTTACCTCTGGATATTGCCAGAAGCACAGTGGTATAATCCCCCTTAACTGAATAATCAAAGGACAGTGCTCCGTCTTGAATTTGAACCTGCAACCTGCAAAGCACAAGCTGAGTGCACACACTTCTGGCAGTTATATGGACAGCTCTCTAGGGCTTTACTGTAGCAACTTACTAGGCTTGTAACCAGCAGGTTGCGGTTTTAGTGTCCCGGGTGGGCCATTGTAAGGCAGAGTACTTAATCTGATTTACCTCAGTAAATAGCCTTCAGTCTGAGCAGGCAGTATGTACTAAGGATTGTGCTGTTGTAGGTAAGAATCATGACTCCCTGTATAATGGTGTTTGTTCGTGATATTACAAATAGTAATTTTTATGACCTTTGTATTGATTGAATGCCTACTGTTTTGATCGTTTGAGCTGTGTGTGTGTGCGCGCCTGTGTATTTCTCAGTTCTTTTTTTATTTTCCTTGCTTGTCTTTATGTCTTAAGTTAATCCAAAATTTCTTGTTTAAGATCTTTTGGCTAATGTAACGGATTACCTGAATTTAGCTGATAATCACAATATGCATATTCGAAATTACAAAAGACAATGCATGTCATGTGGATGTAGAAAGTTTTTTGTAGCTGGTAGTCTGTTTGGGTATGGGTAATCACATTATGTTATTGGAAGTTGAACAATGACATTGATTTGTATTGCAATGTGCCACAATGCATATTCTGTCACGATGGGCGTGCCAGTACACAGCACAGCCTGGCATTAGCTTGATGCCGTGGCTTTTGGAACTGGAGGCCTTTGCTTCAGTCAAGCCAATGGAGCATCCTCTTAGCGAATCACAAGCCGGAACAGCTCAAAGCTTATCAGACCGCCGGGAGACCCGCAGGTACCGTGGAAACCTTCTGTTTCAATTTGACTCCACCGAATTGATTTGGCAAAAATCCAAGCACGTTACTTAGGCCCGGCTTTCGGCGATTTATCGTTTCAAAGAGTTAAAAAGGAAACGCGAAGTTGCGAGGTCGTCGGGTAAAAAATGCCGGAAAAACGCTTTCCCGAAAACGCAGGGATGCAAGACTGAGTCTAATTTGTGTTTTTCTTCCGTGCCGTCGAAGGCAGTCACGCGCGGCGTCTTCTGAAGCGAGGGAGCGGAGAACACAAAACAATAACACCTCACAACAGTGGGGAAGGTTTGGGGAACTGGGGGGGATGTGTGGGGTTGGGAGGGAGGCTGCAGGCACTCACTGCATGCTAAGAGAGTGAGGCAGCACTATTGGCAGCGGATGCGCCCCCCCCCCCCCCCACCCCCACCCCCTCCGGGTCGGATCACGGCTCTGTTCTGGACCTCTGCCCGTCTGCCTGGACGTGTCTGGGGATCGCGCTAGAAGGGGAGACTGGACCCAGAGGAGGCACCACCCAATCGCTCGAGAGTTCGGAGGGATGAAGGGCTGGGGGGTGCCCCTCAATTGAAATGACTTTTAAGGCCCATTCGCACCAACTATAACTATAACAATAACTATAACCATAACGATGTGATCCACATTGCTGCAAGATAACTTTCTGTAAGAATTGTCTTGGCTATGTCGCCTGTTTTGCACGCAGCAGCCTGTAAATCCGGTCGGATTTTGATTGGCTGTCAGTGTTTTATCGTTCATGCAGCTGGAAAAAAATGTATCTGGAAGTGATCCCAATGATATCATTCGTCACTGTCGTGCAAACTCCTCCATCCACTTGAGTGAGGACGATTTTTAAAACGACACATTTATAGTAATCGTTGTAGTTATTGTTCTTGGTGTGGAAGGCACTCAAAGGCCCCTGCACTGAGAGAGTGCAGAACATTATGTCTGTCTTTCCTTCACCTGAGCTAGACATGGCTGTATACTGCGCCACGTTATGGAGAAGTGATTGTGGGGGGCTAAACGCATGTAAAATGGTCAAGCTGTTTTCTGTACACCAGGGGTGCCCAATGTTATCCAAAAAGGGCTGGTGCAGGTGCAGGTTTTTGTTTTAGCCCAGCGCTATGATATAATGATAATTTGTTATTTAGCTGACGCTTTTATCCAAAGTGTCTGAAAATTAATTAGACTAAGCAGGGGACAATCTCCCCTGGAGAAATTAAGGAGTTTACAAGCCTTTCTCAAGGGCCCCAACAGCTGTGTGGATCTTATCGTGGTTACACCGGGGCTTGAACCACCAACCGTCCGGTTCCCTGTCATGAACCTTTGCCACTAGGCTATAGGCTGCCCGGATGACCTAATTAACAAATCATGGTCTTCAATAAAGACATTGGTCAGTAGAATGAGGAGTTAGCGTCGGGCTATAAGGAAAGGCCGCACCCGCACCGGCCCTTTTCCGATAAAATCAGACACCCCCGCCGCGCACTTTCGCCGTCGCAGTGAAGCTAAACGATGTCGGCACGGCGCTGCTGCCTTTCCTGCCGCGTTACGCGCCCGCGAGAGCAACGTCGCGACGGATTTTCCTTCGAGGGAGGCGCTCCTGGCCGCCGTCACCCCTCGGCGGGCTCCAATCCCAGGCCGTAATCTCCGTAAAGCGCATTGAGATATTTGTCCTTAAAATAAATAAATAAGGAAAGCGCTCGCCACACAAATAAAGCTGAGTCGAATTGAGTTGAATGCCGGTGTCCGCCCGGATCAAGATGACTGATTGGGCCGCGCTCATGAGTACCTTCGCCTGGGAGTGGTTTCGCGCAGGGGGCGCTGGTGGGGGGTGGGGGGGCGGGCGAAGGGTGATGGAGGGGACGCGGTGAAAGCGCCGCTACTCAGACGCAATGAGCCGTGACTTTTGGCTGAGTCAGAAAACCAGGAAGCAAACACTAAGATCCATCAATCCCTTCATGTCCTTTTCAGTGGTTTAAAAAAAACAAAAAAAACGAACAACAAAAACTCAAAAGGCACCCGGGGTCATTCTACGGGAAAATGAAACCCGCTAGAAACCAATCTATGGTATTATGTTTTATATAGCACTTTTTTCTGTGCACAGTCACAGTGGGATGCTATGCATGTCACAATGAAATAAATGAAATTTTAAAAGTGCGCTAGACACAAATTACCCTGGTGTCTGGTCATTTTATTTGGTGCCTGCTCAGAATGTTCAAATCCAAAAATGTTTTACTGGGCTGGTTTTAAAGCGATGACTAAGAACTCATAGGAATTTTCAATCAGCAGGTAATTTCGGGGCTAATTCATCATTCATTTTCTTTTGTGGCGTTTAAGTATTCGGGACGTTGAGAAGTGGCCCGACTCATCTGTGGGGCTGTGTCGTGGATTCTCAAGATGGAGGTTCCTCTGAGCATCTCAGATGGGTGTAATCTGTGAGCGTCAGGGAACAGGAAAAAGGGGAGCATTGGAGAGTCACGTGACATGGGGGTGGAGATTTACTGCTTCGTTCCCTGGCCATTGTCCACAGGGCGAATCCGTGGCCAATTATGCAAATACTTGGAAATATAAAAAGAAGTGTTTCCGTCCCTCAGAACGGGAAAGGATGAGGAAGGCTTGTCTTCATTTCTGAGAACGGCAGGCGAGAGGGGCACCAAGATCACACACAAAATGGCCTCAATCCTTAGTATATCACTGCTACGCACCATAATAATAATTTTGTTATTTAGCTGATGCTTTTATCCAAAGCCACTTACAGTTGATTTGACTATGAAAGGGCTGCCCCCCCCAGGAGCAATATGGGGTTAAGGGCCTTTCCCAATAGCTGTGTGGATCTTATTGTGGCTACGCCGGGGCTTGAACCACTAACCTTCCAGGTACCAGTCATGTTATTTTTCCACTAGGCTACAGGCTGCCAACCATCCATGAGGGAATGCAGTTTGAAAATATAAATTTAAAGATCAATTTAAAATTGCATGATTTATTCAGCTCCTTTTCTTGCATGTTCTTTCACAGCATTAGCACCCGTATGTGATTTATCAATGAGCTGTTATGTCTGGAGACTCCCTTTTAAATTAATATAACTGTGTGCTCTCAGTATTATATATAAAGATTAAGCACCTACACATTGTTGATACTGTATCTATTTTGTGGGTGTATACAGATTATGCACCTAAGCAGTGTTGATATGTATCGTGTGTGCATGCGTGCATGCATGTGTGTGCATGCATGTGTGTGCACAAGATCATAGTAGCCTTCACCTTGTGAAATGACACCAGAGCATGGACCGGCTGCAGTGTTTGTGTGCGCAGTGCATGTGCGTGTGTGTGTGTGTGTGTGTGTGTGTGCACAAGATCATAGTAGCCTTCACCTTGTGAAATGACACCAGAGCATGGACCGGCTGCAGTGTTTGTGTGCGCAGTGCATGTGTATGTGTGTGTGTGTGTGTGTGTGTGTGTGTGTGTATGAGATCATGATAGCCCTCACCTTGTGAAATGACACCAGAGCATGAACCGGCTGCAGTGTTTGTGTGCGCAGTGCATGTGTATGTGCGTGTGTGTGTGTGTGTGTGTGTGTGTGTATGAGATCATGATAGCCCTCACCTTGTGAAATGATACCATAACATGGGCCGGCTGGTGTGTGTGTGTGTGTGTGTGAACACTTGCATGTGTACGTGTGTGTGTCTGTGTGTCTGAGATCATGGTAGCCCTCACCTTGTGAAATGACAGCAGACCATGGGCCGGCTGTGGTGTGTGTGTGTGTGTGCGTGCGCATGTGTGTGTGTGTGTGCGCACGTGCAAGTGTACATGTGTGTGTGTCTGTGTATATGAGATCATGGTAACACTCACCTTGTGAAATGACACCAGACCGTGGGCCAGATCTGGTGTGTGTGTGTGTGTGTGTGTGTGTGTGTCTGTGTCTGTGTCTGTGTCTGTGTCTGTGTGTAGGAGATCATGGTAGCCCTCACCCTGTGAAATGACACCGGACCATAGGCCGGCTGTGGTGTATGTGTGTGTGTGTGTGTGTGTGTGTGTGCGTGCGCAGTGCATTTGTATGTGTCTGTGTGTGTGTGTGCGTGCAGGCGCAGTGCATGTGTACGTGTGTGTGTGTGTGTGTGTATGGATGAGATCATGGTAGCCCTCACCTTGTGAAATGACACCAGACCATAGGCCAGCAGTGGTGTGTGCATATGTGTGTGTGTGTGTGTGTGTGATGAGATCATGGTAGCCCCCACCTTGTGAAATGACACCAGACCATAGGCCAGCAGTGGTGTGTGCATATGTGTGTGTGTATGTGTGTGTGTGTGTGTGTGTGATGAGATCATGGTAGCCCTCACCTTGTGAAATGACACCAGACCATAGGCCCGCTGCAGCCTTAACAGGATGTGACCCAAGCAGTCCACTAGTCTCTTCGTCTACATTTCATCATATGTCCTTTGTTTTTTATGAATACGACTTTCCTTCAATACAACTACTGGTACATAACTAATCTTATACTACTACTAGTATTCTAATACAGATAATACAGACCCAAAGTTATGGCATTTGTATGACATCTCGGATTACCTGGATTAATTCACATTTCACCCATTTGTCTCTCCATTGTATCTTCCTGCCAGTTAAAAACATTACAGATTACGAATCTTGTCTATCACTGTGTTACGTTCTATCAGGATGATTTTCCTAACTGGACGAGCAGTCATTTGATCAGAGGTCAAATATCTTTGCGCCCGCTCAACTCTTTTTCATAATTGGAGATTCTGTATTCAGTGTTTTGTTTCTCTCTCTCTCTCCCTCTTCTCTGAGCTTAAAATAGCTAATTATTCCACCTGGCTTCCCTGCTGTGGCTTGGTGACAAAAGGCCAGAGGATGAGCTGTTCTCTCTCAGAAACTCAGCCCATCGGAGACACCGGCTCTTAAGAGCAATTTAAGGACGTTGAGCCTGAAATGGCTCTCCGCACACCAGAAAAGCTTTAATACGCTTGAACCTGAACTCTGTCTTTTATATTGTTCAGAAGCCGGCTAGAAAACAATGAGATTGCCAATCACATTATCTTATTCTTGGTAACAATAAGGTGAGCGACCTAAAATATGACATTAATTAATGATGTCTCAGTTCACCCTCCGATGCAGATGGTGGCAGCAGTGAGCCTTTAGAGGTGCTTAACCTGCCGTTGTACTTGAAACGGGAAGTCATTGTTTTCAAATACAGTTGGACATTATTAATATGCTTTGAGCATCCATTTTTCAAGTATACTGCAGTCTCTGCAGTCTCTGAGAAAGCAGCACAGTTCTCCAGAAGGTTCTTTTGGAGCATGAGGGAGTTTAACTTTTCAGGTGCATTTTCATCTGCAGAGAAAATATATTGCCACGTTTGAATTGGCTTGCAATTTGATTTTTTTCTTTGTAGCGTTAGAAAGAATGTGCAAAGATTGAGTCATAAATTACAACCGTCTTCGTGGATGATTGATATTCCCGGGCTTTGTGCTTGCCAGTGTATGTGCATTGTGCAATTCTGTTTGCGGTTGATCATTATGCTAATGTCTTGGATGCAAATGGATGGTATCACGCCACGATTTAAATCATGACAAATACGATTCAGTTCGATATTTCACTCTCTTTAAGGGTAACATTATGAAAAATCTGTTTGAGTCATTTCCGCAAAAGAACCTCAATTAAATGGCGAACAAGCTGTGACTAGTAGCCAGTGAGAGGGTGACAAATTCCTATTTTTAAGAAATTTCATGTTATATTCAAGTCCCATTTCATGTGTTATAGGTGGACATGCATTGCTGTTTCCTGAGTTCGAGAATCTTCCGAGCATTCCTTAAAGTGGGCCAGGGATGGATGCCACATGGTAGCACACTTTCCTCTGGCTTTGTGGCGTTCGTTTACTGCCGTGACCCCTTGACACCTTCATAACAATTTGGCTTTCAAGGAGGGAAACGGGCCCGGCAGCTCTGTCTTTTTGGTCTTAAGTAACAGCTCGACGGAGAAAATGTTGTTTCACATCAACGGACAAAAGGTCGTCCTCGGGGTCTGTGTCAGAGAGGTTAATAAATTGAATGACGACACATCCCACTGCGAGCTTCCAAGGTTTCCTGCCGTTTGGCGCACCTCCATATCATCTGCATTATGCATCTTTTTTCGCCCCGCCGATGGAAATGGAGTTCATCCGTTTGGCAGGCTTTCATTACTTTGTTATTTGTTTGTCTGAAAGGCAATTAATTTTCACAGTAGAAAGAAATCTAAGGCCCTCTCGCTGCTAAGCTACACAAACTCAGAGCTGAGAGAAACCACAGAGCAAGAGGCTCAGGTGCGGAATGAAAGGACAGATTGTTACCAAACATTTTTCAATCCTATCCCACCCCCCCCCCCCCCCCCCCCCCCTCCCCACCTCTGGTGTTCAAGGGAGAAAATATGACGCGAGTCTCTCCGGCAGGTAATTACTAATACT
The DNA here is from genome assembly GCF_963514075.1 of Conger conger. Taxonomy (NCBI): domain Eukaryota; kingdom Metazoa; phylum Chordata; class Actinopteri; order Anguilliformes; family Congridae; genus Conger; species Conger conger. The sequence continues at coordinate 60,821,962 of NC_083762.1, forward strand.
GTTACATGATGGAACTTCTGAGTGGTAGTTTAGTTCATGGAAAAGAAGGCTGGTTGACTGGCAATGAATCAAATGGCGGTTCATTGCTCCAGCTTGTGAGTAAACATTCTTTTTGTGGCTTGTTCAGTGCTTCCCTTACCCATAAAATATACTGTAACAAAGATGCTACTGTCTGCCACGATTTAATGTCTTGTTTTGAACACTTGTTACTGCGAGCAAGGCTGAAGCTGAAGTTGTGAACATTACAGACTTGCTGCCGTTTTGCTGTTATTCTCTTCTAATTGCCCTTATTGTACGTTCTCAAATTCTGGGAGGGTTGTGAAACCCCAGAGCAGACCAGGAACAGGGGCTACCACAGCCAAATAAAATAATATTTTTAGACTTGCTTTCAGGTTTAATGATTTCTCTCCTTACACAAGCTAAAAGTAGAAGGTCTCAAAGCAAAAAATAAAAGTGAGGTCATGTCTCAGAAACCACGTGTAATAACATTATGTCTGAATTCATCTTACGCTGAAAGAGTGTACACAACACATTGAGTGGACACAATAATCAAGTTTATTTATGAGTATGTATACAGTTATTTATATATAAGCTAATTTTTGTAATAGATTTCCTATGAAATGTGGAAGATGTATCGCAAGCAAAAATCGTTCTGCTCTTGGGTTTATTACTATTCGAGTGTGATGCAGTTCACACAACTTCAATCTGATGCCATTTTCTGACAGTCAGTGATTTATGAACTGATGCTAAATGTTTGGCAGTGTGTGTTGCAGCAGTCTATTTATATTTAACTGCCTTTACAAGATTGCTGAGCCTTCAAAAACAAAATATCTCCTTGGACCCATCACATTTTTGGCAGAAAAAAAACGTGGTAGCCTCCTTTGAACACAGATCATTAGCTTTAGGAAGCTGCAGCATCTTGGCCACAGCGCGACATGCTTCGGTTGCGAGTGGTTAATCTGTTGTGACTGTTGGCCAACTTTTGATGGCTCTGACTACATTTCGACCAGTGAAACAACAGGACGGTTAAACATGCATTATTAATTAACAGCGCTGTTGTAATTACTTTGTGAGCTCTACATTACACACGCTGATGGCCAAGACACAGAATATCTGCATGTGGATTCAGATTCATGTCGTTGGCAAAGCTAATGTGCAGTGGTGTGACATAGCTGTTGGCCACTGGCTTTGTAAACAGAAGGCTTGAGTCCTGTGGGACATTAACCTTGAGGAACACACTTAAACTGAATTACAACAGTAAATGTCCATCCTCTTAACTGTGAAAGGGAGGCCGCTAAACAAGTCAAACGTTTAATTAATAGTCTGTCCTCTGTTATACAAGTAAGGTAACATCAGGTAGCGTGAAGCTTTGGTCCAGCAGTTGTTATCAGTTATTGGCTCTTGTGTGTTTGTGGAAAGTGTAGGTGTCCCTACTCTTTGGTTGGCCTCTTCATGTCAACTGTATTGCCAATATACACTCAGTGAGCACTTTATTAGGTATTTATTGGACTTATTTTTTTGACTTAAGTCTTCTGCTGCTGTAGCCTATCCACATAGAGGTTTGACACATGTGTTCAGAGATGCTCTTCTGCATACCACTGTTGTAATTTGTGGTTATTTGCGTTACTGTCACCTTCCTGTCAGTGTCGAACAGTCTGGAGCTTCTCCTCTGACCTCTCTCATTAACAGTGCGTTTCTGCCGGCAGAACTGCTGCTCACTGGATGTTTTTTGTTTCTCTTACTATTCTCTGCAAATCCTAGAGACTGTTGTGTGTGAAAATCCCAGGAGATCAGCAGTTTCTGAGATACTCAAACCACCCTGTCTGGCACAAACAATCTTTCTACGGTCAATGTCACTTAAATCACATTTCTTCCCCATTCTGACATTTGGTCTGAAAAACAGCTGAACCTCTTGTCCACTTCTATGCATTTAGTTGCAGCCACACGATTGGCGGATTAAATATTTGCATTAACAAGCTGGTGTCCAGGTCTACCTAATAAATCAGATCACTGAGTGTATATTGAAATGGTAAATTGGCTTTGGCTGATTTAGCTATTTGCGCTTGACTGGCTTGGAATTATGGGTGAACTCATAGCTGATACCGGCTGTCATACTGCTGTCACAGCCGAGCGATTGCGGAGGGGGGGGCAGCATGTCGATGACCCACGTTAGACAGAGTCTGACACCTTCCCACAGGGGTGAGCCTGGGTCGTGAGCTAGGGGATATCGGTTGTCACTGGTGTTTTTTTTTTTTTGAGACTTCCAAGCTATAGTTCTTTCTACTGATACTTTCTCCGCAGGTCAGAGAACTGCCTCTAGCCAGAACGCCTTTGGAGACCAGAGTCCGGCTGGGCTGTTTTTTAACAATAAAAAATAACAGAAATGCAAGGAAAACCAGAACCTATCCAAAAAAAACAAAAAAACGAACAATACTCTGAAGCATTTTCCTTTCAGCTTCTCAGCATGTAATACAAACAAATTCTATTTATTGCGGCATCTGTGCTTTGTATTTAAAAATAATACCAAAAGTGGATTAATTCATTTGAACGTGGCAAAAAGAAATGTGCGATTCTGCCGTCAACGCTGCCAAGGGATTCCGGCAAAAACATGTCATACTTTCGTGAGAGACTTAGCCACAAGCAGCGATGGGAATTCAGGTTTGCGTGGTCTGATTTTGGAGGAGCCAGCAGTGAAATCCTGCATTTTAAGCAAGTGGGTTCAGTGGGATCGAGGTCCCCAAGCAAAGATGACAGAGATTATACCCACATTCACACATGAGTAGAATTGTGTTGATTTAATGGAATCGGTGCAAAGCAGAAGTCCCAAACAAGCAAACACATTTTCCTCTTTGCCTCTCAGCATGTGATGAAGGCTAATTAACGCAAACCAAAACTTATTTTTCTTTATTTGCGGAATTAAATTAATCTTTGCAATAAATCAAGACTATTTTCCTAATGAGAGAGTGTGGGTATACATTTTGACACAGCATCCATTTTGTTGATTTATTTTCTTAATGAACATGCTAAACACCCTCTTTACAGATGATATATGCTCAGTGATCACTTTATTAGGTAGATCTGTACACCAGCTTGTTAATGCAAATATTTAATCAGCCAATCATGTGGCAGCAACTAGATGTATAAAAGCATGCAGACATGGTCAAGATGTTTAGCAGTTTTTCAGAACAAATGTCAGAATGGGGAAGAAATGTGATCACTTAGACTTTGACTGTGGAATAATTGTTGGTGCCGGACACGGTGGTTTGAGTATCTCAAACTGCTGATCTCCTGGGATTTTCATGAAAAAAGTCTCCTGAGTTTGCAGATAATGGTGCAAAAAACATCTACTGAGGAGCAGTTCTGCTGGCATAAATGAGTTGTTAATGAGAGGTCAGAGGAGACGGGTCAGACTGGTCAAAACTGACAGGAAGGTGACAGTAAAGAAAATAACCATGCATTACCAACAGTGGTATGTCGAAGAGTATCTCTGAACACAACACATTATATGGATAGGCTACAGTAGCAGAAGACTGATGTGTCTAAATAATAAGTCAAATAAATACCTACTGAAGTGCTAGAGTCTATTCCTATGATGTGTGAGAATGCTTATTCAATTGAGACTTTATTTAGATATTCCGGTTTCTTTGTAAAACCTAACTGGTCAAAGGTGATGAAGTAGGATCAGGAACATTCATTGAAGCTAGGTTATATTTAATCACTGTTCATTAAAAAAAAAAAAATGTGTGAAACCATTCTCTCTGAATGGTTACTGTCGGTGGAATCCCTTTGTAATGTTTCATTGGAAGTGATTATTTGTGAAATTGTAGTTTAAGTTGCAAAATGTTAAGTCAAAAGAAGTCAAAGTAAAAGCGAAAGCAAATCAATAGCAAGCAAAGAACCATCAAAGATACTACTACTGATTTCAACCAAAAACAAAATGACATGATGCATTCATAATCATGGTCACATTATAGACAGCATTCATATACATAATAAATATTTCAATATTTAACATTTCTGAATGCAAAATGAAATGGGACAAAATTATATACTTCAATAAATCTCAACACAAATAATAAATGCCAAAAGTGGGACAAGTATCTAAGGAGAGTTTCAAACCGTCTGGTTCATATGCAATAGAGATGTCCAAACAAGCTCTTCCCTGGGCTTTATTTAAAAGCTTTGCTGAAAAAAAAAAAAAAACCAGCTCAACCTAGGTTTTGACATAGCTTGGCATTGTTTAGCTGGTTGACCAGTTCAGACCAGCTCCCATTATATGGTTTGACCAGCTCAAGCTATGTTTTGAAACAGCTACCAGCTACTAGCTCAGACAAGCTACAGAGACTAGCTGGTTGACCAGCTTTATGACCAGCTTGGCCATGCAGGTTATACTCAGTTTTCAAGCTGGTCAAGCTGGCATAGCTGGATTTTACAGCAGGGATAAAACATACCCATGCCCTTGTGAATGGTGATTGAAGAAATGTGTTTCTTGATTCACTCCATTTCACGCTGCGGTTTAACAGGACTTATCTATGGACCGAATATGCAAACCATAATAATAATGAGTAATGAGAATACCTCTTGCAAGAAGTAAATTTAACATATTCAACATAGTATTCTAATATTGAATAATCTGGAGTACAATGTTTCAATGTTGTTTTTTTTTTCTCCTTCCTATTCCCAAACCTGTAAGACTAAAGACCTGAAATGTGTAATTATCCACTCTCCGGGTGTCCAAGGACACAGCGTTCGTGAGCTTTTGGGCTATGCTCCTTGTGCCTGTGCTTGCTCTCTACCAGCTTGCCTGCTTGAACAGCCTAACATATGTTAGAACCGAGTCCCCCTGTTCAGGGATTTCATGGGGTTCTACAGCCATGTGGGGGAAGCGGTTTCTTCTTCCAAGCAACCGTTTTCTCAGCAGAACGTCTGAGGTTCACGTTAGCCCTTTTTCCTCCTCGAAATGAAGCCTCCAGCAGCGATGCCTCCAAACCAGATAACGTTCAACCGTTTTTCTTTTTTTTTCTCCACTCGTTGGATTCGTCTTTTATCGGGTTATTTAAGTTCTTTTTTTGGGTCTGTGGAAATAGATTTGATATGGTAGGCCGATTATTGCCGAGGGGTACCTCCAGCTGAAAATTTCATGCTGTTGTCTGCATCCATGCACACATCCTCGTGGTTTCTCGAGAGATGCCGTGGGTGGCTCCAAGCTTAATTCAGGCTTTGGACACATCTTTTTCAACCTTTTCCCAGGGTACTTACAAGTGGTTTTCAAGCCACGGTTTGAAATTTTGCAGATGACTAATTGATATTATCTACAGTCTATGTCTCTCAGGAGCAGTGCCCACTCAGCTTCCTGAAAGGACGGAATAAACATATTGTGAAATTTCCTATTTTTTTCTCACTGCTGATTTGACTAGTGTTCAGCAACTCCCTGCTTCCTCAAGCATTAACACATTTTAATTGAAAGAGAGACAAAGGAACTAATGTCAATTTGTGGCCACAAACATTTGTTAACCATTTTTCTGCATCTTTGATGGACAAGCTTAGTTACTTTTGAATATATAGTGCAGTCTGTATTTGGACAGTGACACATTTTTTTGTTATTGTTTTCGCTCTGTACTCCAGCTAACAAACCCTTGAAATAAAACAAAACGTTGTAGCAATTACACCCATTTTTATACACAGACTCTCTGATTTTCATCCAATATGGATGTAAAACTAAAATTACTGAAATTAAAGCTAAAAGTCTACCGTTTAACTACATAGTGATTGTTTTATTTCAACTGTTTGTTTGCTGGAGTACAGAGTGCAAACAAAATAAATGTGCTACTGACCGGACTGTATCATAGCTGAGGTTTATCTCTGAATATAGAAATGTATATACACTCAGTGAGCACTTTATTAGGAACACCTGTGTACCAGCGTGTTAATGCAAATATTTAATCAGCTACTCATGTGGCAGCAACTAACTGCATAAAATAATGCAGATACGGGACAGCAGCTTCAGTTAATGTTCACATCAACTATCAGAATGGGGGGGGGGGGGAATGTGATCTGTGGCTTTGACCATGGCATGATTGCTGGTGCCAGATGGGCTGGTTTCAGTATTTCTGCTGGGATTTTCACAACACAACAGTTTGCAGAGAATGGTGTGAAAAACAAAAACATCCAGTGAGCAGCAGTTCTGTGTGAAAAAACACCTTGTTAATGAGAGAGGTCAGAGGAGAAGGGCCAGAGTGGTCAAAGCTGGCAGGAAGGTGACAGTAATGCAATTAACCACACATTACAACAGTGGCATGCAGAAGAGCATCACTGAACACATGACACGTCAAACCTCTTAAGGCTACAGCAACAGAAGTCTAAAATAAGTCTAATACATACCTAATAAAGTGTACATGTTGGGTGACAAAGCAAGTGTGGGGGCACGTCCCCTTCTATGCATTTTAGAACTTCTCAGCTAAAATTGTTATTCTTTTCACTGCAAGGGTCCAGAGAACCAAATCAATAATAGATTTTAATTCCAAAAACATTCAAAATGTAGAGAATCATCAATATGAAAAATTCTAGGAGAAAATCCGTTTAATCCGAACTGTCCTTTAAAAAAAAATCTCTGAACTTTTCGGGGGGATGGACAATGATGAGCCTTAACTATGCTCTATAATGTTTGGGAGAAAGACATATTGTGCAATATGCACTTAGTGATCACTTTATTAGGTTGACCTGTACACCAGCTTGTTAATACAAATGTCTAATCAGCCAATCATGCGGCAGCAACTCAGTGCATAAAGGCAGACGTAAGGTCCAACTATTGTTTGCACTGCACTGCACATCAGCATGGGGAAGAAATGTGACTTCGACCATGGAATGATTGTTGGTGCCTGACAGGGTGGTATGAGTGTCTAAGAAACCGCCGATCTCCTGGCACACAGCAGTGTCCTGAGTTTACAGAGAGTAGTGCGAAAAAAACAAACAAAAAAAACATTCAGTGAGCAGCAATTCCGTGGGCGAAAATGCCTTGTTAATGGGAGGTCAGGGGAGAATGGCCAGACTGGTTCAAGCTGACAACTTTACAACTGTGGTATGCAGAAGTGGTATGCATCTCTGAATACACAACACATTGAACCTTGAAGTGGAGGGGCTGCAGCAGTAGAAGACCAAATAAAATACCAAATAAAGTGTTTATATCTATTTTCTAGGAAATAGCCAAGCAAATATTTGAAAAGGAACCCTGAAGTAAGTCATAAGTTGAACATACGAAGCAGGTACGTAAAAATGGGTGCAAAAGTTTCATATAAATGAACAAATTCTTGTTTCAAAAAAACTACTTTTTCTGGAACTGATTCTCATTCCCAGGAAAATGCACTTCCTTATCCATCTTTACCAGCAGAGTGCTGCTACTCCAGAGAGTGCCCTCATTTCCTTTGCCAAAAGTTTTTCATTTTCCCACAGCCATTCCTTAGGATTAAGGAAAATCTCTGTGTCTTTTTGACGGAAACTATTTGCAACCCAGCCTTTGAATTCCGGCTCTTAAGTTTGATAACCAACATGGTCTACCAGTCTTTTGATGGAGACATTCAAGAATATCTGATGGACCCTTGAATAATTGAATTTATTGGAGACTTCAGTATAAAAAGTTAGCTGGTCAGTTCAGTGGATATAGTTAACCCTCCTATTATGCTAAGATGTTTTGGGTGTAATTTAGCCCAGCTGTTTAAATAAACACACAATTATTGTAATAGAGATAGTTTGACACTTTGGTCGTCGCCTCCTTATTGCTTCCAAAAAGATTAGCCTTTTATCCATAAATACTTGTGAGATCTAATTTTAGAGCCTAAGCTACAGTAAGTGAAAATGTGGTACCTGTATGCCACCAGAATCATCCGCAAAGAAATCTGAGATAAAAAAATAAACGAATATTTATACTTTTTTTTTTTACATATTCATAGTTACAGAGGCTGAAAAGAACCCCACACAACACATTTGTATGTAAAGTTGGTACAGGACTTAGTGAATTAGAAAAGTAGAAACATACAGGATAAATATGAAAAAAAAAGATTTTTAAGAGAATGAAATGTGGTGAAATATTGGTGGGTTAAAATGATGTTTTGATCTGTGCATTGTGCATTCAAAACTCCTGTCAAGTGTTCAGGGACTTGATATATATAATGAATATAGTAGCAGATGATATCTTTAATAAAATAATAATTATGTTAGATATTTTTTCTGGAATGTTCCGAACCACTCCACACTGCAATGTACAATATGAGGTGGTAGCATCCAGAGAGCTCACCTCGACATGAGACGTGTTAAGGCCATAAGTTCTCACGTAATCAATATCTGACAACACATTGATTTCATTTTGCCAATGCAGTTGTTTCAGGTTTTATCCCTAACCCACATGGGGTCAACATACAAACATAATATCATTAATAAGCCTGTTTCTGATGATGGTGAGGAAATCTCAGAGAGGAAGAAGATTTTTTGGGTTCTCAAACGCTTGTTTTCTTTTACTCATTCATAATTGAAATCCTGCCCTTGGGTAGCTTTATAATCATAGCATTTCACCTTAGGCATTTCTTGGAATGTCTCAAAGTCTCATAATTAAACCGGGACATTACTGTGATGGGAAAACTAATGATATTCTTTCGAACCAACAGAGCATGGTAAAACTAAATAAGATTTCTCTCATATTAATGGGGAGCAGAGCCAAAAGTTACAGCAGAATATCTTGTCCAGCTGCAGAAACCTCATAGTCTGTGTCATTATGCTGTGTTGCCAGTTGTACTTAGTTGCAGAATCATGAATGTCAATGTAGCTTAGTGATCAGAGTTCATGTAACGGTGAAAGAGATGTGTGCTCTATCAAATTTTCCAGGCTTCCTAGCAAAGCAGAGTTGGAACAAAGAGAGAGAGAGAGAGAGAGAGAGAGAGAAAGAGAGAGAGGTTTGATGTGCTGGGCCCCAGGGCCTTGTCAGGCGGTGACATCATTGACATTTTCTCAAGCGTCTTATAAGCACAATGTGCTTGTCTCATGACTCTCCTTGTATATTGCATTAGTTTCAGAATAGGAAGAGATGTGGATGGAGACATGGTAACAGATATTGATATAAATTTAGCCAAACTCATGATTTCATGGGGGGGTGTAGGGCGTGGTTTGTGGTGGTGGTGGTTGTGGGCCGGGGGGGGGGGGGGCAGGGTAGATGAGACGGAATTTTCCAAGCTCTCCCAAGTTCTCAAATGTAGGTGTAGTCATATGAAAAAATAATATTTGCTTATCCAACAACTCTCGCACAGTTCCCTGTTGACATCCACACAGCATGATTCAAGCATATATTGAAGCTTAAGGGCATTGCAGTAGGAACCTCTTGTTTACAAATCCAAGAATTTAACCAGTATGCCAATCTGTTGCAATTATAAGCAACCCTCAGTTTACCAGGACTTCTGACCAGCAATGACCACGGTGTCTGCAACTCATTGATCCGTTCAAGTGCATAACCAGTCAATGCAACTAATTGTGTACTCAATTGAACCAATTTACCTTGTCCTTCCGACTTCAGGCTTTACTAAATGGAAATTGTACGTGAACAGGTTTGAACCTAGCCTGATCTATAGGGACTGTTCAACATGTGATTCTTCTTCCAGCCAGCCAGCCAGTGAAAATATTCACATAGCAACAGGAGCAGGAGCAGGAGCTTCACCAATCACAGAGTACATGGATAATATGGATTATATGAAACAGAACAACCTCAATGTTTATTGCTGGTTGCGTTTATCGCTGAAGGGATCTTGGAAGTATGGCCAGAGGATATCCACCAATCAGCAGTGGTGTTTTTCTTTTTGTTGTCAGGAACGTCGTCTGTGATTGGTGGAGCCCCTCACTGCATTCTGTGCGAATGCTATGCCTATTTCAGTAGGGCCACGTGATCGAGCTGGGCTGGGAGAAGTTCAGCCTCATGTAGTTCACTCAAAGGAACAGGGAACAGGCAAAAAGTGTCATACCCTTACCCCATAGTGGTACATGACTGGGACCCGGGAATGTTGGGTGGTTCAAGCCCCGCTATAGACCATAAGCTGTTAAACCCTTGAGCAAAGCTCAGAACCCCACATTAAACCGGGGAGGACTGTCCCCATCTTAGTCTAGTCAACTGTAAGACTCTTTGGATAAAAGTGTCTAATAACTAATGTAATGGAGCTAGGCTATGGAAGAGTAGAGGTCCAGGTGGTGGAGTAGCCCTGAACGCTCATGGTTAGGAGGACATGAAGGTGCTGGGGGGGGGGTTCTGTTCATCCAGTAGTGCAGGTATTAGCCTTGCCGTATGTCGAATTATCAGCACTCTACAGAACACTGCACAGCTACGAGATCAAGGCCTATCTGAGCGCAGTGGAAACAACCGAGTTAATTGGACCACATGTTCTCCTTTGCCAAATGCGCTCTCACCACAGGTTTCCGAAACCTCAGCAACGTCTGCGGCTTTTAAGCATCGGGGTTAGAAAAGAGATGGCGCTCACGGCGTGTCACGTCGACGCGGCGGAAGAGGTTGTCGCTAATGCGAAGAGGCAGGGAGTGTGATCTACGGGGGAGCTTTGATTTTCCTCCTGACATTTCAAAGCGTAATGAGAGCTGAAGGGATCCCGCTCCACTTAAGCCAGGTTTCCGTCAGCCGGCTGCAGACACGGGTTCGAGAGGGAGCACCGGCGCACAGAGCACCGCGTCTGCACGTGCGGAAAACCTCACGAAATAAAAACGCCCGGCAACATCCCGGATACGCCCGTCTGAAGCCTGACTCCTCATCTGCACTTCTTCCACCTTTCCAAATTAAGTTGTCCATTTTCTTTAGCAAACAAAAAAGTAAAACGAAAAAAATAACTATATTTAATTTAGGAGTTTAACAGAAACATTATCCGAGCCGCAAATAAAAAGCAATTCAATTTTCTTTCAATTACGGGTAGGCTCTTTTGCTCAGTTGCCCGTCCTTGAGAAGAGCCTACGGCTAACGGTCATATCTTTGTCTTCCCTGCAATATTTATGATGCTCGCATTTTCGGACCATCTCCTGCGCTAAGCATCCTGTAAATGGCCTCTCTGCTAGAGTGCTTTTTCCTTGGGCCTTGCATTCCTATTGATTATAAATACCATCTGATAGAGTTGCATTAATACGTCCAAACTATTTTCCATCCCGGCCCTTTCTCAAGCACCGTCTACCACTTATATCAGAGTTAGGATGTGGCGAAATTGCAGGTATAAGTACTGGAAATGACTCGCATATTGAGTCCAAAGTACAGCTGTTTGCTATTCCGCAACCGCAAAGTTCCCAGCTGTGTAAAATACTTAGATGCTAATATATGTGTCCGCTAAGAAATATGAGCGAAGTATAAGCGAACGTATTAGCAATATGCGCTTGGCACCGGCAGCGATGTGCTGCTTGCCAGAAACGGACCGCGGGAGAGAGCCACCCATCCTGACTGGAATTCATACGGTTCAGCAGGCGTAATAAAAAAAGGCCTGACAATCAGCAATATCTCCCGCACCTCTTTTTTAATTAAAGCTCTCATAGTTAAACTACGACAGGGCCGCTTATTATTATTTGTCAGTTTTATTTTGGAGGGAATCATCAGCTCCGCACCTCTTTCACACCCTGATTATAGACACCAATCATTTCCTTCTCGGGAGGAAATTGAATTTGTGTCTCCCATTGTTATGCCCTGTCTTTATCTAGCCGGATTACAATACCCGCCGCTTCCTTTTTCTCTGTTGGTACGGAGCTCCGGATTCAGATGACCTGCTAGCATTCTGCCACCCTTAACATCAAAGGGCCTTTTGCGGCAGTTTGCCTAATTGAAATTAATGTTGGGCTCTGCCGCACAGAGACTTCGCCGAGCCCGATTCGCTCTCCGCTCCTTCCCTATATCATAACTGTTTACCTTAATTAAGCTTTCCAGTCCCTCTGAAGTAGTCCAGGCTAAGCGTTCGGGGCCGACCGCCGTATATTAAGGTATTTAGCGATGCCTAGAAGTCCTGCGGACCGTTTCGTTTAGCGCTAACTGTACATCACCGCGGCTCCGGAGTTGTAAAAGTGTCCTCACCAATTATGGAGAGGTAGTTTGGAAGACATGTCAAAACCGCTTTCCTGTTAAGAGCTCCTGCTTGTTACTGAAAGAGTGTTTGGCATATTTAATGCGCTACAGTTTAGCAGCAGGCAGGTTGCTCAGAAAGCCATTCTCCGGTAATGTACAGTTCTCATTTTCCGTACCTAGAGAGGCATGAAAAGATATCTCTCGGCACTGTTGTTTTCTTTACCTTGGTTGGCTAGCTCAGGTTGCCCAGCTCCGGTTTACGTATGCCTGGAATACTTAATACTTATAAAGCGTGAACACTAAAAATGGCATCATACTGTTTAAAAAATAGGCCACGTGAGTTGAGCAAACATTTGTAAATTATTGAAATGATCATCTATCAGTAGCAGGCTTTGTAATTGCTAATTTTATCACTTCTGTTGAGAAATAGGAAGATGGGCATTGTTGCAAATGATAGATTAGCTGCAATAGCACAGATCTATGTTTTTCTATAGTAGTCTGTGCTCTATTGGAGGACTGTGGAGAAGAAAGCCAGAAGGATGTTCAGGCAGCACTGCAGTAAAACCGACGATAGTACTCAGGCAACGTTCTCGTGTTGCTCTTCAAAAGTTGTAGATCAGCATTTTCCCCTCATCATACATTCGACTATTCGGCCTGGCTTGCTGCAGTTTTGTCCCAATGGTCTGATGGGAACAGTCAACATCCTCATCCTCGTATATCTTGATAAGAAGTACGTGCTGGAGCAGAGATGTCATATCGGTTTATATCTTCAAAGTACTTATTTTCAGGAATAGTTACTCTGGGAGCATTTAAGACTGAATCGATTTGAGTGTTTTAAAGATGTCAGAAGAGTGAGAGAGAAGAGAGAGACTTTTCTTTTAGGACCCTGTTTTTATTAGTCACGCAGTCTTAATCACTCCACAGCAATCCAAAAACAAGCCATAACCAAGAGAGAGAGACCGAGGAGAGAGCGAGAGAGAGAGAGAGAGACTTAATGTTCCTTTTTTGAAATGTAAAACTTTCCAAAGTTGTCTTAACCTATTCCAAGCCTCTATTTACAACATCCCTCCCACAAAAAAACAAACAAAAGAAAAAAACTCACAAACACGGGTCAACCCAAACACAAATCAATCTTCTCTTCATTAACTGCACAGCCTCCCCAATTCTCCAATACACAAGGGAGACAGAGATAGAGAGAGAGAGAGAGAGAGAGAGAGAGAGACGAAAGAGAGATCTTTCAGTAATGCCTTCTAATTGGATAATAGGTGTCCCATGCCTGAGATTGATTAAAAAAAACATTTCTGCGTTTTTTGTTTTTTTTATCTTTCTGGAATATGCCCTTTGGAATTTGCACATTGGATACACAATCTACATTGCTGACACTTATTGTGCTGTCAAAAATTGCACTGCATTTCCCACAGTAAAGCACACACGTACAGTTAAGTTTCATAATAAGTGGAATATGTTTTTATAGCTTTCTGCCTCCAGCAGAGCAAACTGGGTTTGGCTCCAGCTTGTAACTTTACTGGAAGATAACTTGACTGTACTTACAGCAAGAATGAGAACTGACAATCATACTAGGAATAGTGAAGACAGAGCCTTAGGCTGACAGTGAACTTGCATGACACAATACATACAGTCCACAACATCTTATGGTCAAGTACGAAATGCACCCTTATGTTTCCCAGTATTATAACGATAAGGGAATCTTTAGCCTGAAATTATTTATTTCTTTATTTAATTTACATCACCAAATACAGACAGTTTGATGAGCATTCATCCTCATACATGCTGGAAGAGGAAATGCATATTTCATATTCATATGAATCGACGTGAAATGCATTTTAGACAGGTAAAAATCCTTTGAGATACATTTCAGAAAGGTAAAGTGGTTTGAGATGCGTTTCAGGGAGGCACAGAATTTTGAAATGAGCTTCATAGCAAGAACACTTTGAGATGCATTTCAGAAAGTGAAGGCATTTTAAATATATTTCGGAGAGGGGAAACTTTTTGAGGTGTAATTAAGAGAAGCGAAGCGTTTTGAGCTAAAGTTTCAGAGGGGTGAAGATCTTTGGCTAAAGTTGACGCACGAAAGCCTTTAAAGGCGAGTAAAAACCACTCTCCGCTGTTTCAAAACTCACGGCTCAGGAGCTGAACACGGGGGAGCTAGGGATAACATCAAAACTGTCCTTGGGGACTGCGTGAAAGGACCCCACATTTCATTATCCTGCACTAATGTAGCTGAACGGGAACTCTTCCCTGAAATGGGAATGATTTCATACTATTTCTCCCTTTTAGATGTCAGGGTGTTTCAGGGTGAATGTGACTTTGGTCTTAAATAGACCCTCGCTTACCCTACATGCTAATCACCTGACCACCGTGAAAAATTGCACAAGGTCAGAGTGCTTTTGGGTTTTTTTTTCTTCACCCTTTTAACTTTGGTTTAGACGGTTGAGATTGCTGTCGAGATTCATAAAACAGGATTTGATATGGCCTCGACAGGGGAGGCTTCTTACAAACGGCTTCTTTCAGAAAGCTGTCTAGTAAGGGCCGCCTATTTAGTGTGTGCTCAGGGTGGCCAACTAAACACGTTCCCCAGAGTTTGTTTTAAAATAACCATTTAAAATAAATATTTTAAGTAAATAAATGATCCAATTACGTATGCATGCTAAAGGGTAATTGTCATTTACGATACATTATACACCCCAATAGGAATAAGCAAAATCAAATTGTTAATGCAAAAATTGCCAAATTTGGTTGCCTACATACCCCAGTGCAATCCTTGAAGCTCCTAATTTTTTGTACTGTATGTTTTGGTTTCTCATGTGGTCTTGGGGTGTTTTGTGTCATTTATGCTTCCTAATTAACTGCAAAATTGTTGACGAAAGAAGGCACTCTGAAAACCACATGAAAGGGAATGTCTACACAAGTTGAGCATGTCAGATGTTTGGGACTCGAGAGTTTAAAAACGTAATATTGTCAATGAGCAAAACAACGGCCTGAAAGTATCCCGATTAAAGGCTGCTGATTGCTATGGGAGGTGCTCTGCGGTGCATTTGCATATAAAATGCGATGGTGATTAAGCCCAGTGAGGGCTGTGGGTTTGTGTGGTCTTATCGCTGCCAGCCTGGTTGACTGGAGGGGGACAGCAGCAACAAGCCTGGCACTCCAAACGGACTTCTCGAATGGCGTAATTTGGCGGGGGGACATGCCATCGCGGACCCTGGCCGTGGCAGTTGTCTCAGCCTGCGGCGGGGGGGGGTTGGGGAACGGACCAGACTCGCAGCTAATTGAGTACAGCAGTCAGAACCCAATACAATAACAGCGACAGTCGACAACAAAAATCGAAATTTATTTCCTTTTTTTTCTCGGTCTAAATCAGATTAGCTTTTCTAAACGCTTTGCGAGCCTTTTTTATTCCGGTCAAAACGTTGACGGTCGTCTCCGGAAGCTAAACATCCATTACACAAATACAATTTATTGCTCGGGACAAATTGTGACGTTTAACGTGTTTACAAAGTATCGTGACTTCCAAATGGAATCTCTCCTTTTGCCTTTTTGCGATGAGAGTGCTGTTTGGCTAAAAGCAACAGATGCACTTCCAGTGGATACTTCTGGCTCCATCTTGCATGGCACACTGCGTGACCCCTTGATTAAAGGCAAGGCATTAACCTTTGCCAACTCCGGGAAGGAGAGCGGCACCGCAACATCAATAAAGAACTTACCGGAGCAATGGCACACATTCCTGACGCTTTAAAAAGAACACATCCCATCTTCATTTTTCACTCCAACTTATTCATTAGGCCTGTGTTTTACTGAGTGCAAGGTTAAATGGCTACTCACTCAAGCCCAATACATCGTCTTCTACTGTAATAGATTACATTCAACAGGACGTCTTGGGCCTAGCTAATTTGTGAAGTCTGTGCTCAATGTGCAATAAAAGTGTTGAAATATATAGGGTACTAAGAGGCGACCCTAAGATCCAATAAACATTTTATAGATTATCTCCACTATAGATAACCACAATCGTTTTCAGCAAATACTCGAAGAGATACAAATCTGTTTCCTGATGTCAAGCATATTGGCAAAGGATTTAGGGCACTATACACTCAGTAAGCACTTTATTAGGTATTTATTATGACTTATTTTTTGACTTAAGTCTTCTGCTGCTGTAGCCTATCCACTTAGAGGTCTGACACATTGTTTGTTCAGATACGCTCTTCTGCATACCATTGTGGTAATGTGCGGTTATTTGCATTACTGCCCACAGAACGTTTTTCGCACCATTCTCTGCATCATACATTGGATAGGCTACAGCAGTAGAAGTCTAAAAAAGAAGTGTCATAAATACCTAATAAAGTGCTTGGTGAGTGTACCTGATTGGCTAACGTGTGACATCATCCTTCTTGACATATGGCGTTTTTTAAGAAGTGGGTAAACAATGATACATAATCAAGCTCCCCCGTGGTAGCGCCCATGAGATTGAAAACCTGTACTTGTCATCCGCTTTGCTGGAAACGGTTGCGCACTAATGTTTGCCTCCCCGTCCTGCAGCATAAGCAGGAAATAAATGTTGGCTGCAAATTAAGGTGACACGCAGCAGATCTAGCAAGAACTTGCTAGAACGCAGCATGGCTGAGGAACTCCGCTCCAACGGGAATTTTTCCTGACAGGCTTAAAGGGCACGCCGAGCTGTTCTCCATAAACGTTATCTGCGGTTTACCTAACAATTAACGCGTCTGATTGGAGCTCCATTTATTTTATTATTTATTTATATGTTTGTTTGTTTATTCATATTTATTCATTCTTAACCTTGGAAGGGAGAACATATGAAAATTAATTTGAAAAAGTTTCAGTTGGAGGAACAAAGACGCGTCTTTTCGTTGAATAGCAGCTGTTTCGTCCAACCGCACACTTCCCCCTGGGATTTGTAGTCTTAATAGAGCCGTTCTTTGTGCCCTTTCATCGCCATCGATTGGAGGCGTACGCAGGACGTGCATCAGTGAAAGGGCCCTGTCCGTTATTACTGTGTACCTACGGCCCCTGTGTCCGTCTCTCAGTGAGTTATAAAATGGAGGGGGGGGGGGTTCACTCTGTGAATATCCACTCGGACAGGCACAGCAGCAAGGCCTATGCCGGCCATTAAAACCATTAATGCCACTTGCAGTTTTCCACAATTTCAAAACTCCGCACAGCGGGAGGAAGCCCATGATGTCGATAGTGCTTTTTTCTGTTTTTGATGTATTCATTACTGCCAAATTGCATGCGGCTGTGTGGTCGGTTGCACATTGAATCTGCTGTTATGTTATGCGGTGTTAGATTATTTACCACCCCTGTAAAGTGTATGACATATCTTTTTTACCCCCGGGATAGTATATGTTTTTTATTTGTTTTTGTTCTCGGTTTTCCTCAATAAACTGAATAAAAGGCGCTTGACAAAAAAAAAGGTATTCATTAGTTTTACTGTGTGGTAACCGGCAGCTGGCAGCATTCACAGGGGCGATGCTCGCTCACTGTGTTTGGCCCCTCCGAGTGGCCCGGGTTGCTACGGCCGGTGCGAACAGCGTGCGACAGCGATTCCCCCGACGCAGCCCACTCTGGCCACACTGGAGCCGCTTAGAGGGTCTGCTGAAGAGAGGCTGAGAGGGCACGCTCCGCAGAGCAGTAAATCCAGCCTCCTCACCGCACCAACGGGTCCTCCGACCGCTGCACTGGCAGCCTACGAGTACTCTATACATTTACCGCTTAATACAAGAGAGGAGGATCCCCCTCTCTCCTCTGTCTCCTCTCTTCTCTCTCCTCTTCCTCCTCGCTTCTCCATTTTCCTCTCTCTTGCTTCTGTCTTCTCTCTCCTCTCTTCTCTCTCCTCTCTCCTCTCTTCTCTCTCTCCTCTCCCTCTCCTTGCCTCTTCTCTCCCCTTTCCACTCTCGCTTCTCTCTCCTCTCCCCTCTTCTATTTTCTCCTTTCCCTCTTTCCTCTTCCCTCCCCTTCTCTCCCTTTCCTCTTCTCTCCTCTATGTCTCCTCTCTCTCTCTTCTCCTCGGTCTGTTAAAGATTGCGCCAGGGGTCTGAATCACAAAGCGGGATTACGGAGTTACAGTACTTCAATCCATTTTTCACATTTGGGAGGGATTCCGGGTTTTAGTCTGTGCAGTTATCCAGCTAACTCGGTAATCCTGCTTTGTGATACAGGCCCCTGGCAGGTGGTTTTACAGTATAGTTTTGTGTAAACGTTGGGAGTTGGCCCACCCCCCCTGCTTCTTTGTAAGTAAAATGAAGGGAAAATAAATTCTCGGCATTACAATATTCTCTGTGACATTTTCCGACTAATCTCCCAATGCACCGCAATGGAGTGTTTTTTTCCCGGAAGCCTCCGCGTTTCTGTCGCGCAGTTTATTTTCCGCTGCAGGAGCAGCGGCAGGAGAGACGGTAGCCGAGAGTGCCGGCCCAGAAGCGAGAGGTTTTCGTGCAGAAAGAGGGAGCTGTAATTAAGGCCTACCCGGAGAGTCTTCGTTTTACCGTCTCATTTCCCATAGCCGGAGAAGGCCGCGACGCCTTTTCAGACGCTCCGGCGCGAAAGGTTATGGTCAAGAAGGTTACGACGTACTTAACCGCGCGTTGTTGTCATTTGTTGAATATGATATTTGGAATACAGAGCGGCTGTAAATAAGCAGCCAGTGCC
The DNA here is from genome assembly GCF_963514075.1 of Conger conger. NCBI lineage: Eukaryota > Metazoa > Chordata > Actinopteri > Anguilliformes > Congridae > Conger > Conger conger. Next base: position 60,840,716 of record NC_083762.1, read on the forward strand.
TCTCATTGTTACTCAGCGCATGGCCTGCAGTGAAGATCCTGCGGCATTATAAATACTCCCGCTTCCTGATGCCGATCGATTGAAGATGCGAAGCTTATCTTTCAATAACAATAGCAGGCCCCTAATCGATGAACCGTGATTGGCCGGATCAATACCTCTCGCCCCAATCAGAACGTAAACCGGTTAGAATGGAACCGGTGCCTGCGGGGTGATTTGGTTTTGGTTGTCTATCACAACTGTTGCTGACTGCTGGGATGTGGCAAATGCGATTACCCAGCTCTTTTGTGATATTTATGGGTTTTGTTCATGTACATTTTGGTGAGAACATTATATTTGTTACTGTCTTAGCCAAAGGGACAATCCCGCTGGGGAAATGTGGGGTTATGGGCCTTGCTCATCTTATTGTGGCTACACGGGGGACAACCAACCTTCCGGATCCCAGTCATGTACCTTAGACACTAGGTCACAGGCTTCCCTGCAAAGGCTAGTAAAATGTCCAGTGTTCATTCAACACTAACAGAGTACATACTGTATGGTCCTACTCTGGAACAGAGCAGGACCATTAGTGTTGGTTTAAGACTGAACATTTTACTGGACATGAATTGCTTTCCAGAGCAGTTAGTTAAAAACAATAGGCAATCATTGGAAGGCTGGGGTTAGGATTATGGTTAGGATTATGGTTAGGGTTACAGTTAGGATTAGGGTTAGGGTGAGGGTTATGGTTAGGATAATGGTTAATGTTAGGGTTATGGTTATTCTTAGGATTATGGTTAGTGTTTGGGTTATGGTTATGGTTAGGATTATGGTTATGGTTAGGATTATGGTTGGTGTTAGGGCTATGGTTCAGAAGGAGGTAAAGGACATACGCATCATCAGCCATGTATTTGTATCAGCTTAGTCCTCATCTTCATTCAATATATAATGCAGTCTGTTCAGTAAATACTTGGACAACAACGACAATTTTTTCTCTTTTGGCTCTGTACTCCAGCACATCGGGTTTGAAATGAAACAATGAATATGAGGATAAAGTACAGACTATCTGCTTTCATTTGACAGTATTTGCCTCCATTACATACAGTAAGTGCCAAACGTACAAAGCGTTGGACTTTTCTTGGCACAAATGACACACCATAAGTTTCGGAAGTATGTTTTCATACCTATGTTTTGTTATTAAAGGTACTGTTATATCTTCTTGTCCTGGTTTGTTGCACCGTATTTTTTTTTATAGCTCAGCCAATTTTAATTTAATTTCAAGTTGGCAGGCCAATAACATTAGTGCTAGCTACTGTCAATGGTCCAATCGCTTGTTAAAGCAACATTATACACCAGTAAGATGAACCAGTGTGCTGTGTCATAGCTGTTACTACTGTATAACTGGAGAGCTGTATTGAACAATCAGCATTCAGGATCAGAACCGTCAATTTTCTAACATGATTTGGGAATTATACACAGAAGCAGGGCGATATTGCATTCAGAATTACACCAGTATTGCCAAGGATAGTGTTAGCCAAAGGTCTCTGGGAGGGGCTACATCCTTGGCGGCGTTTGTTTTCTCTCTTTCTGGACCGGACCGGTGCGTTCCGTGTGGCAGCACCGCCTCTGCCATGTCATGGCGGACAGGCTATTTATTTTCGGGCCCACAGCTGTCAAAGCAGATGCTCGTACCACGTATAGCAGTGCCAGGTCCTTTGGCAACAAGCGGAAATATAGCAGGATGCTTGAAAGGCAACCGTTCAAGGTGCGGTTGTTTGTGGGTTTCGAATAAAGACTCGCGTCTACCGCACAAATGCATGCGTACGCAA